>NC_073692.1:32423673-32723673 GCF_029784155.1 Uranotaenia lowii
CATTGCATGATTTTATTACGACAAAATAAACCAAATCAAGAATATGCGTGCTAATGTACCTATATGGCCTCCAAAATGATACGTATATACTGGTTTTGCTGCATTATATACGAATTGTTTACACGTATATTTGCACGTAAATTCGTGTTGCAAATTTGATATACCCACCAAATGGTTGTCTGGGAACCATGGCATAGCATACTGATCAGTGGGAATATTTTGGCGCGTATTTCTCAACCAAAAATATTTTCAATGCAAGGGGTGGCGATAAGAAGCCGATTCGAATAAAACACATGCCTAGGTACATTTTTTTATGTCAAAATCTGAAATTGAAAAGTCATGGCATCCATTTTTAGAGATTTTCTTTTATTTGAGGGGTTTATTTTGCGTCTCCATGGATGAGGCGTCGCGAGCAAACGTCGTCGCAAGTGGATAGTAACTAAAGCATACATTGATCGCTGGAAAAATTTAACACTCAGGCGCCTGTTTCTCAACCAAGTACTTGCCTAGGTATGTTTCTTATGAACGTGGGGGCGATATGCAACCTAGATGTGTTTTTTTCTTGCTTAATTGCACGTGGTTATAAATGACGCCTAGATGTGATACGGATTGGCATTTTATCAATCGAATCAAAACCAATTGAAAGATTTGCAAAAATACTTCCATATTTAGTTCGTGTTAATGTAGATAGCATTCGACTTTTCATTCAAGGAACATTAGAACATTATTTTTATTTTATTTACATAGTATTCCGTCTCACGACATAACTTGACGAACATAATTCCCAAAATTAACTCGGTCCATGGCAACCGTTCTCCAATTTCTCGGACACCCCACGTTCATTAGAACATGTTCAAACGTTCAACTTTTTCTGTTAAAAAAAAAATTAAAAATTATGTTTTCTTCTAGAAATTGTTACTCCGGCCCAAAAACACAACTGAATCAAATTTAGAAATGAAAATGGGAGCTTTTTATTTTAAATAATTCTGAAAAAAAAAAACCATCGTATTTTTGCTTACATATACCAATTCAAGTACGTACTTAACATGAAAAGTGCTTTTGGCTGCATAAAAGAGACTTTTGATCCGCTTCGTTTTTGAAAAGCGAGACTTTAGAACTGATATTCAACTGGACGCAAAATTTTTCTGAGAAATTTTTAGTAAACCCTTAAGGTGTTAAAAACAATATTCCCTCCTGTCAACTTACACGGTGAGGCAAGGGCAAACGTCGAACTTTTAAGAAATTCATCTTCAAAATGATTCAATATGTTGGAAAGACCAGAAGGGGTATTCCGAATGCTGAAACTGAAGCGGAAATTGAAAATTCTTAAATATGTTTGTAAATGAAGGTCATTCTCTTTGAACAGCATTCGTTAAAAGTGGAGTAACAAACATAAATTTATACTGCAGGAATACTGCAGAAATATCAGTGAAACTTGATAGAACAAAAAACAGGAATACGTATTAAATTCATTTTAAAGCCATTACTCTGACCCATCTGTAAATAAGCTTTGCATTGACACTTACTCAAATATACAGGACAAATGTGAACTTAGAAATTTGTTTTTGCCAACATTTTTGAATATTTTACTTTTAAAGAGAAAATTAAAAAAAAATGCTGAGAACTTATTTAGTTATGTAACTGATTTTTTTTTAATATTTGTAATTTTTGCCGTAGTAAATTTATTTAAAAAAAAAGAAATTTGCACTGTATTTAATATATGACTAATTTAATATATTTTTCATTACCATGATAAGTGCTGTTTGGGAAAACTTCAAGCTATAATGTCTCATGCCCACGAGTTTGGAATATGGCGAAACATTTTTTTAACATAATTTTGGGGCAAAAAGAATAGATATTCAAACTGCTTCGTACCTACCTTCTTCAAGCAGTGGGGGACAAAATTGGAAAAGATGGGGGAGCTCCCATGTAAATTTTAGATAAAGAGCTTTTCAAAGAAGGGATCATAATTAAAAAGGTTTTTTGGCTACAGAGTAGAAATTTCATTTCTTGAAAAACGAGTTTAGAGATCAAGTTTCAGTAAATAATATATACCATCTTTGAACTGTAATTCAGATGCAGCTCTCATTTCAAAGTTGTTGGCTCTGAAGTATGATGAGGTTTGATTTAAAAAAATGCTCTCTTAAATCTAAATTTCAATAAATTTTTACAAATTACATTTATTTTCGGAAGGTGTAGCAAAGCACAACGGGTCAGCTAGTGATATATAAATATATGTATGTAAATATTTGGTGTATTTATGGCGCTTTACCACCTTGTGGCATTCGTGTCTAATATGTTAATATGATTCTCAGACAATATCCAGCTAAAACTATTCGTTTATTAGTTATTCAATGTCTTAGGAAAGAATCCAAAAAATACGCTTCTGGAAAAAGATTTCAAACAAGCTACCAAATGCTCAAAAAGAATTTCAATAAAAGTCTACGACAGCTAAAGTTAGAAACCATCATGCCTGCGAAAAAAGTAAAAAAAAAATGTGTAAAACCGTACTTTTCAATCATTGAACTGTCAAAATTGTTTCTGTCACAGTAGAAAAAGAAAAAGAAAGTTGTACAAAAATACTAAAAATCTAACAATCGTAACCTTCTAGAGACTAAACCATTTTTTTTTTGCTGCCAAAGTCACATAAGTTCATTTTTGTTATTCGGGGAACACTTACGGTTTTTAGCAATAACTTCGAAAACATATTTTAGTAAATATTGGTTCCTCTAGTGATTTTAAGTGTGCCTTTATTAAGAAATTAGAAAATAAAATTACAACACATTCAAGTGGTAAGAGAAATTGCATAAAAAGTAGTCATGCAATACCCGATAGGCACACAACAGTGATGTCAATTTAGTTTATTGCTTTTCAATGCCAAAATACATACCCCTATTAAATATAACTTTTTTGCCTCATTGACTAGAAAGTTATGGTCTTGGATAAAGTTGTTCAGCGAAAAATTTCCTTTAAATAATTTACAAATTGGCACAAAAAACAAGAACAAGCTCGGTTCCACAGGCGAAACAAAAATGATATTGATTTTTCAGTACAAAATATTCAATTTTACCAAACAAACTTAAAGTTCAAATTTACTCATGTAAACGTTACCTAAAAATTCTGCAAAAAATCATGGATGAGTTTTGGACCAAAACAAAGCTTTTGAGACCCCAGGATTTGATAAATTCAAAAATGACCCCAAATCGACTCAGTCTATTGAACAGCATTAATTTTTTTTTTTTTGGAGCGATATTTGAAAAGTGAAATGAAATGATTTTTGTGAAAATTTCATGAGAAAATTTCAACTGTTTTTAACTCTGCTGTATTTGAAGATTTCACAAAGTATTTCGTGAATTTCCAACCAGCTAGCTCGAAACATTGGCACGGTAGTGCTAGAACACGACAGCACCTTTGCCATCAAACAGTTTAGCACCCTAATTTAGCAGAATTTGGAAGGCGGGGAGTCAATGGATCACCTAGCGAAGTTTAGGTGAAAATGATTCCGTGATTGCCAATTCTTTTTGAGGTGCGAGGTGTTATTCATGAAGCATTAAACAAATTGGGCCAACTCCCCTGGGTCCGGGTTTGATGGCCAAGGTCGTTTTATGGGTATGTTTTAGCGAATTCTGGGACTACGAGTTATCTATTTATTTTCGATAACATTTATTAAAAAAAATCTATGTTGAGGTCTTCACATTCTTTTGAAAAACCTTAACTAGGATTATTTTAAACTAAATCATGGTCTGAACCAATGCAGTCAATAAATTCAGGAATTGTTATTTCGACTCCCTTCGGGAAACATTCCAAGTGAAGTCCTCGAAAGCATAAATAGTTCACCTCCAAAAGCCCTTGATATTCAATTCCACCCGCGCAAGGTTTATGTAATTCCCGAATCTATTCCCGAAAATAGCGATTTTATTGATGAACCCACAACCAAAACACGAAAAGCACAGCAGCTGATTGTATGTTTTGGAGTGACATTGTGCCCATTTAATCTTTTTCCGTGCTCGGTGCAATTGTTTATTGCGACCCGCCTCGTTCTTTTTTTTTTGCTTTTTATCATAAGGACATGTCCCGATAGGGCCACGCCAAGTTCGCTGTCTCTTTCATGGTGCATTTAGCATAACAACGGGTTATTCTAATGCCGTAAGGCCGCTCCTTCTGAATCGCAAACAGAAGAGTTGGACGCCTGAATGTCATCCCGGGGCACATCAAGCCTGCCATCTAGTGGCACGACACGGCACGGAACGACTCGGGAAATTGAATTTAATTGCATTCGATTAGCCGGCCAGAGTCGCATCCATCGAGCAGAAGCCGGCGAGTTTTCCTGTTCCCCAAATCATGGGCACGCGTTTTTCCGCGTTTGTAATCAAGTTCAGTTTGTCCGTGACCGGGACCCGCGCTTGGTGGAATTTTAGCTTTGCTGGAGACCGTGATTTTCCGGAAGGATTTTTGGTGGGATTTTGGCCTTCGACCGTTGGGAAGTGAACTTGAACCCGGATTTTGGCGATTGTTGCGGTTCAGGTCACGGGTAAGTTTCTTAGATCATCGATTGATTTTCAGGATTTGTTTCCAATTGAATGCAATGCCATCGTTGGGTAATTTTTTTCAAATAATTTTATTATTTAATTCAATCTTAAATAATTTTAAGAAGTTATCAAAATTCCAAGTTTTTATTCCTCATTTCTTAAACATGCATTTCTCAATAAAAATTTCTCATTTTTGATTTTCAATTTTTAATACCCATTTTAAATTTTAGATTTCTCATTTTCTTATTTTCTCATTTTCTCATTTTCTCATTTTCTCATTTTCTCATTTTCTCATTTTCTCATTTTCTCATTTTCTCATTTTCTCATTTTCTCATTTTCTCATTTTCTCATTTTCTCATTTTCTCATTTTCTCATTTTCTCATTTTCTCATTTTCTCATTTTCTCATTTTCTCATTTTCTCATTTTCTCATTTTCTCATTTTTGTCATTTTCTCATTTTCTCATTTTCTCATTTTCTCATTTTCTCATTTTCTCATTTTTTCATTTTCTCATTTTCTCATTTTCTCATTTTCTCATTTTCTCATTTTCTCATTTTCTCATTTTCTCATTTTCTCATTTTCTCATTTTCTCATTTTCTCATTTTCTCATTTTCTCATTTTCTCATTTTCTCATTTTCTCATTTTCTCATTTTCTCATTTTCTCATTTTCTCATTTTCTCATTTTCTCATTTTCTCATTTTCTCATTTTCTCATTTTCTCATTTTCTCATTTTCTCATTTTCTCATTTTCTCATTTTCTCATTTTCTCATTTTCTCATTTTCTCATTTTCTCATTTTCTCATTTTCTCATTTTCTCATTTTCTCATTTTCTCATTTTCTCATTTTCTCATTTTCTCATTTTCTCATTTTCTCATTTTCTCAATTTTTCATCTTCTCATTTTTGTCATTTTTGTCATTTTTGTCATTTTTGTTATTCTTGTCATTTTTGTCATTTTTGTCATTTTTGTCATTTTTGTCATTTTTGTCATTTTTGTCATTTTTGTCATTTTTGTCATTTTTGTCATTTTTGTCATTTTTGTCATTTTTGTCATTTTTGTCATTTTTGTCATTTTTGTCATTGTTGTCATTTTTGTCATTTTTGTCATTTTTGTCATTTTTGTCATTTTTGTCATTTTTGTCATTTTTGTCATTTTTGTCATTTTTGTCATTTTTGTCATTTTTGTCATTTTTGTCATTTTTGTCATTTTTGTCATTTTTGTCATTTTTGTCATTTTTGTCATTTTTGTCATTTTTGTCATTTTTGTCATTTTTGTCATTTTTGTCATTTTTGTCATTTTTGTCATTTTTGTCATTTTTGTCATTTTTGTCATTTTTGTCATTTTTGTCATTTTTGTCATTTTTGTCATTTTTGTCATTTTTGTCATTTTTGTCATTTTTGTCATTTTTGTCATTTTTGTCATTTTTGTCATTTTTGTCATTTTTGTCATTTTTGTCATTTTTGTCATTTTTGTCATTTTTGTCATTTTTGTCATTTTTGTCATTTTTGTCATTTTTGTCATTTTTGTCATTTTTGTCATTTTTGTCATTTTTGTCATTTTTGTCATTTTTTTCATTTTTGTCATTTTTGTCATTTTTGTCATTTTTGTCATTTCTGTCATTTTTGTCATTTTTGTCATTTTTGTCATTTTTGTCATTTTTGTCATTTTTGTCATTTTTGTCATTTTTGTCATTTTTGTCATTTTTGTCATTTTTGTCATTTTTGTCATTTTTGTCATTTTTGTCATTTTTGTCATTTTTGTCATTTTTGTCATTTTTGTCATTTTTGTCATTTTTGTCATTTTTGTCATTTTTGTCATTTTTGTCATTTTTGTCATTTTTGTCATTTTTGTCATTTTTGTCATTTTTGTCATTTTTGTCATTTTTGTCATTTTTGTCATTTTTGTCATTTTTGTCATTTTTGTCATTTTTGTCATTTTTGTCATTTTTGTCATTTTTGTCATTTTTGTCATTTTTGTCATTTTTGTCATTTTTGTCATTTTTGTCATTTTTGTCATTTTTGTCATTTTTGTCATTTTTGTCATTTTTGTCATTTTTGTCATTTTTGTCATTTTTGTCATTTTTGTCATTTTTGTCATTTTTGTCAATTTTGTCATTTTTGTCATTTTTGTCATTTTTGTCATTTTTGTCATTTTTGTCATTTTTGTCATTTTTGTCATTTTTGTCATTTTTGTCATTTTTGTCATTTTTGTCATTTTTGTCATTTTTGTCATTTTTGTCATTTTTGTCATTTTTGTCATTTTTGTCATTTTTGTCATTTTTGTCATTTTTGTCATTTTTGTCATTTTTGTCATTTTTGTCATTTTTGTCATTTTTGTCATTTTTGTCTTTTTTGTCATAATTTTTTAATTTTTGTCACTTTTGTCATTTTTGTCATTTTTGTCATTTTTGACAGTTTTGTCATTTTTGTCATTTTTGTCATTTTTGTCATTTTTGTCATTTTTGTCATTTTTGTCATTTTTGTCATTTTTGTCATTTTTGTCATTTTTGTCATTTTTGTCATTTTTGTCATTTTTGTCATTTTTGTCATTTTTGTCATTTTTGTCATTTTTGTCATTTTTGTCATTTTTGTCATTTTTGTCATTTTTGTCATTTTTGTCATTTTTGTCATTTTTGTCATTTTTGTCATTTTTGTCATTTTTGTCATTTTTGTCATTTTTGTCATTTTTGTCATTTTTGTCATTTTTGTCATTTTTGTCATTTTTGTCATTTTTGTCATTTTTGTCATTTTTGTCATTTTTGTCATTTTTGTCATTTTTGTCATTTTTGTCATTTTTGTCATTTTTGTCATTTTTGTCATTTTTGTCATTTTTGTCATTTTTGTCATTTTTGTCATTTTTGTCATTTTTGTCATTTTTGTCATTTTTGTCATTTTTGTCATTTTTGTCATTTTTGTCATTTTTGTCATTTTTGTCATTTTTGTCATTTTTGTCATTTTTGTCATTTTTGTCATTTTTGTCATTTTTGTCATTTTTGTCATTTTTGTCATTTTTGTCATTTTTGTCATTTTTGTCATTTTTGTCATTTTTGTCATTTTTGTCATTTTTGTCATTTTTGTCATTTTTGTCATTTTTGTCATTTTTGTCATTTTTGTCATTTTTGTCATTTTTGTCATTTTTGTCATTTTTGTCATTTTTGTCATTTTTGTCATTTTTGTCATTTTTGTCATTTTTGTCATTTTTGTCATTTTTGTCATTTTTGTCATTTTTGTCGTTTTTTCATTTTTGTCATTTTTTGTCATTTTTGTCATTATTGCCTTTTTTGTATTTTTTTTTATTCATGCTATTATTCCGATTTATCCATTTTTTTTTCATATTTTTCTGATTTTTCCAATTTTCTATTTTTTTCATTTTTATAATTTTTCTTTTTTTTCCAATTTTTCTTATATTTCTTATTTTTCTGTTTTTATTATTTTTCCATATTTTCTTATTTTTCTAATTTTTCAAATTTTTCTTGTTTTTCTAATTTTTCTTATTTTTCTAATTTTTCTAATTTTTCTAATTTTTGTATTTTTTCAAATTTTCCTGATTTTTGGTATTTTTTAAATTTTTTAAATTTTTTTGAAATTTTCTAATTTTTTTATTTATCCATTTTTCTCTTTTTTAATTCATCTCATTTTTCATATTTTTCTTATTTCTCCATTTTTTGCATTTTTTGTCATTTTAATCATTTTACTTATTTTCTAGTTTCTTCATTTCTCTCATTTTCCGCATATTTCTCATTTTTCTATTTTTTCTCATTTTTTTCATTTTCCCTCAATTTTCATGTTGTTGTAATTTTTCTTATTTTTCTATTTTTTTCATTTTTCAATTCTTAATTTTTTGTCTTATTTGCCTCCTTCCTTAAATGTTTGAATGGCTTTGTTTAAACGATTGAGCTCTTAATAGAATAGTTTTTTCCGAACTTAGAGAACTTAATAATGCTACTGACGGCACGTGCAAATCATTATCATCATCATCGATGTTTCGAATTTTTATTTACACAAAATGGATAAACGCGTGCACCAAGCTCGAATCTCCAAGTTAGAAGAAGCTCTCGGAAAAGGGCAAACTGAAGCAGAAAATAACAATCTAAGCAATATGAGTTGCCGCCCGCATATGGTTCTCAAATAAAATTCCTATTTCTGCCGGCTCATAAATTACAGGATTATGACTGTATTTTATGTGTTCCTCTCATACATTTTTTTTCGTATACAGAATTTGCTCAGTTTTACTCTTTGCATATCGTCGTGCTCACGTTCCTACGTCCCGGGGATAGTTGTTTTATGATTTTCCATTTGCCATCCTTTATTGAAGCCGAGCCATCCACTTTTCGCGGGCGAGGGTCCCTTGACAAGTTTCGTCCTCACTAGACATTGGTGTGTGCCCAACTACGACGGTGAGGTGCGGAACCAAAGCAGTTCGCCACATTCACATGATGTATGATGGAATGCAATGACGGCGGTCGGTGGCGTTTCTGTCGTGTTGGGTTATTTTTCATCTGGAGACGTTTGATATTCAATATTTTCTTTTATTGTGCAGCATATTCTAACCGCGGGAATCGATACCAACCTAAGCCCTTGTTGTTAGAACCTACCCCACGCGAACTTCCAAGTGCCAAAGCCGAAGGTGATACGAGGTGTTTCGATAATGAACAACTTTTTTTTTTGCAATACTCGTTTATTTTCTGCGATGTTTCTTTACTAACTTTTTGTTCTTCCACAGATCTAAGAAATTCGGGATGAAAAATTGAAACATTCAGACAAGGGTGGGAAAAAAAATCTGTTTTTAACGATCAAATAGATTTTGAATTCTGTGAAATTCGGTAGTATTCCCACTGTATTCCTGTGATTTGAGGTTTAATTTCGTAAGTTTTTAATATCTTTAATCATATACACAACTATATCTATGTGAAGAAATAAAACCTTAATGCTGATGTTACTACTTAAATATTATGGGCATCTGTCTGTGGGTAAACTCTTGAGAACATTTAGAAAGGGTAAATAGACTCAAACGAAAATTTCCTTTAATCTTCAACATCGGATTGTTGATCGCAGAGGTGCAAATGAACGTTCAGCGCAAACGTCGTCGAGAAAAAGTCGCAAGCTGATTATTTCTTGAAAAGGTTAAGATCAGCTACGACGCCTAACTTGTGGTTGGAAAAAATGAACGCATCGCAACGACGCTGTGGCACGATTGGTTCAAATGACTGCATCTCTTAAGTTCATTCCGATGCTTTGCGAACAGTTCGCCTACTGATTTTAAGGCGACGTCAACCGAAGGATCCGTTCGTTTGAATTCATCGGGGATAAGTTCAAACAACCTTATCGAGATAGGGTCGTTTGAACGTTCAATTGAATGTTCGTCTGATGCGTTCGGCAGCCTAAGGCAAGACGCCGAGCCGTGTTTGGATGGGATGGATTATTGATATGGTGCATTGCTTGCGTGTGATGTTCGGTCGTCGCTCGACGATAGAGGGTGTCGGGTGTCTTGTAGCGCGCGGACGACTTGGTAAAGAGAATGAGGCGCAGCTACAGTTTCATTTAACGGTGCAATTTTACTGAATAAAATGCAAACCGCCCAACTACGGTTGGGCTTGTAAGGCTTGTAAGAGATTTTTTATTCTTTTTCATTCCATGTTAGGTTCAGAACTGAAGCAAACCGTCAAGACCCGCGAAATTAAATTCAAATTTTCAGATATCAGATTCAGATTTCAGATTTTAGATTTAGATTCCAGATTCAGATTTCAGATTCAGATTTCAGATTCAGATTTCAGATTCAGATTTCAGATTCAGATTTCAGATTCAGATTTCAGATTCAGATTCAGATTTCAGATTCAGATTTCAGATTCAGATTTCAGATTCAGATTTCAGATTCAGATTTTAGATTCAGATTTCAGATTCAGATTTCAGATTTTAGATTTAGATTCCAGATTCAGATTTCAGATTCAGATTTCAGATTCAGATTTCAGATTCAGATTTCAGATTCAGATTTCAGATTCAGATTTCAGATTCAGATTTCAGATTCAGATTTCAGATTCAGATTTTAGATTCAGATTTCAGATTCAGATTTCAGATTTTAGATTTAGATTCCAGATTCAGATTTCAGATTCAGATTTCAGATTCAGATTTCAGATTCAGATTTCAGATTCAGATTTCAGATTCAGATTTCAGATTCAGATTTCAGATTCAGATTTCAGATTCAGATTTCAGATTCAGATTTCAGATTCAGATTTCAGATTCAGATTTCAGATTCAGATTTCAGATTCAGATTTCAGATTCAGATTTCAGATTCAGATTTCAGATTCAGATTTCAGATTCAGATTTCAGATTCAGATTTCAGATTCAGATTTCAGATTCAGATTTCAGATTCAGATTTCAGATTCAGATTTCAGATTCAGATTTCAGATTCAGATTTCAGATTCAGATTTCAGATTCAGATTTCAGATTCAGATTTCAGATTCAGATTTCAGATTCAGATTTCAGATTCAGATTTCAGATTCAGATTTCAGATTCAGATTTCAGATTCAGATTTCAGATTCAGATTTCAGATTCAGATTTCAGATTCAGATTTTAGATTCAGATTTCAGATTCAGATTTCAGATTTTAGATTTAGATTCCAGATTCAGATTTCAGATTCAGATTTCAGATTCAGATTTCAGATTCAGATTTCAGATTCAGATTTCAGATTCAGATTTCAGATTCAGATTTCAGATTCAGATTTCAGATTCAGATTTTAGATGCAGATTTCAGATTCAGATTTCAGATTTTAGATTTAGATTCCAGATTCAGATTTCAGATTCAGATTTCAGATTCAGATTTCAGATTCAGATTTCAGATTCAGATTTCAGATTCAGATTTCAGATTCAGATTTCAGATTCAGATTTCAGATTCAGATTTCAGATTCAGATTTCAGATTCAGATTTCAGATTCAGATTTCAGATTCAGATTTCAGATTCAGATTTCAGATTCAGATTTCAGATTCAGATTTCAGATTCAGATTTCAGATTCAGATTTCAGATTCAGATTTCAGATTCAGATTTCAGATTCAGATTTCAGATTCAGATTTCAGATTCAGATTTCAGATTCAGATTTCAGATTCAGATTTCAGATTCAGATTTCAGATTCAGATTTCAGATTCAGATTTCAGATTCAGATTTCAGATTCAGATTTCAGATTCAGATTTCAGATTCAGATTTCAGATTCAAATTTCAGATTCAGATTTCAGATTCAGATTTCAGATTCAGATTTCAGATTCAGATTTCAGATTCAGATTTCAGATTCAGATTTCAGATTCAGATTTCAGATTCAGATTTCAGATTCAGATTTCAGATTCAGATTTCAGATTCAGATTTCAGATTCAGATTTCAGATTCAGATTTCAGATTCAGATTTCAGATTCAGATTTCAGATTCAGATTTCAGATTCAGATTTCAGATTCAGATTTCAGATTCAGATTTCAGATTGGAAATGGACTTCCGCTCATTATGAGTTGATGTTTTACATATATGAGTTTATGTTTAACATATATGAGTTAATGAGTTGATGATTAAATATATTGAGTCCCAAATTCATGGCGTACACCATTTGATTAAGACCCGAAATCAGAAATTTGGAATTCATTTATTGGGGTTAGAATAGAAAAAATGAAAAATTTGGTAATATTTTGTTCACCAGAACTATCACTAAATGTAATGAAATGATTAACTGTTGGTGGTAGATTTTCTAACATGATTTACTTTTCAAATGCCCATTAATTTCCATATTTTTTTCATCCCGATGGAATGAACACTTTAAATGGAAATGACGTTAGGGTTGGTGGCAAAGGGGTATAACTTATACCGTATAAGTAAATTACTTGGTAGCAAATGGGTCTGCACTTATACCCCTTTGGCTCCAAACAAAAAGTAATTTTCAGTAAGCAGGATTTTTTCAACAATATCAAAACATGAGAAAATAGCGAAATAAAATTGTGATTAAAACAGCATATGATGTTTGACAGTCGAAGATTTGTTCTAGATGGTTAACTCAATTTTTTCCATTTTGCACTTATACCCCTTTTGGCTCCAAGGGCCTCAAATATGAATCTAAAATCTTAACCCAAAATCTTAACCTTAATCCTAAAACTGAATGCTTAATATGAAACCTGAATCTGATATCTGAATCAGGATCTGAAATCTGAAATCTGAATCAAAATATGAATCTGAAATCTGAATCTGAAATCTGAATCTGAAATCTGAATCTGAAATCTGAATCTGAAATCTGAATCTGAAATCTGAATCTGAAATCTGAATCTGAAATCTGAATCTGAAATCTGAATCTGAAATCTGAATCTGAAATCTGAATCTGAAATCTGAATCTGAAATCTGAATCTGAAATCTGAATCTGAAATCTGAATCTGAAATCTGAATCTGAAATCTGAATCTGAAATCTGAATCTGAAATCTGAATCTGAAATCTGAATCTGAAATCTGAATCTGAAATCTGAATCTGAAATCTGAATCTGAAATCTGAATCTGAAATCTGAATCTGAAATCTGAATCTGAAATCTGAATCTGAAATCTGAATCTGAAATCTGAATCTGAAATCTGAATCTGAAATCTGAATCTGAAATCTGAATCTGAAATCTGAATCTGAAATCTGAATCTGAAATCTGAATCTGAAATCTGAATCTGAAATCTGAATCTGAAATCTGAATCTGAAATCTGAATCTGAAATCTGAATCTGAAATCTGAATCTGAAATCTGAATCTGAAATCTGAATCTGAAATCTGAATCTGAAATCTGAATCTGAAATCTGAATCTGAAATCTGAATCTGAAATCTGAATCTGAAATCTGAATCTGAAATCTGAATCTGAAATCTGAATCTGAAATCTGAATCTGAAATCTGAATCTGAAATCTGAATCTGAAATCTGAATCTGAAATCTGAATCTGAAATCTGAATCTGAAATCTGAATCTGAAATCTGAATCTGAAATCTGAATCTGAAATCTGAATCTGAAATCTGAATCTGAAACACTAGTTTACAAAATTTTAAAAAAATCGTGAACTTGATTAACTGACCAACAATTTTAATGTAAAATCGAGCGCTGAATCCGAAAATGAAATTCAAAAAAATCTCAGTAGAACCGTTTTTGAGTTATGCTCCAAATATGAAATTTCGTAAAAATAAAAAAAGTTTTTGTACTTAGATTAAAATATCTCGAACGGCATAACAGTAATTTTAAATCTCTCTTTTGCATATTGAAGGTGAATAAGTTTTCTATCGATCATCTGAACACTGTTTTAGCATTTGACCAACAGTATTGCTGATATAAGTGACTTTATGAGAAAAAAATTTATAAAAAACGCATTTTTTTAGAGAAAATTTTGTTTCAACGAAGGTTTTAGACTCGATGGTAGCATTTAAAAAATCTGACTTTCTTTTGCGCTTAAATGTCAATTCAAAACAAAGATTTCAAGTGGTTATTTATCAAAATCGGTTGAAAATTGAAAAAGTTATGGCTACTTTACCATAACTGTAATTTTTGCAGTTTTTAATAATTTAACGAACCGCAGTATACTTATCATAGTATAGGAAGATTGAAACATGATAAATCTCACTCGCTCCAAGTCAAAATTATTTATTAGCTTACCAGAAGGTCACATGCCAAGTTTCAAGAAGATCTTACCGTAGGGAGGGGTTGCTTAAGTCTCAAACGTGAATACAATTTTGAGGTATTTTGCCCGGAAGGAACGAAAAATACAGGTTTTTCATCAATAATTTTTTTCATCACTAGCTGATGGTTTTTTATGGTTGATTTTCTTAAAGCCCAAGTTGAGACAAATATTTCACCCGAAGACTGTAACTCGATTGGATTCGAAACAGAAAAGTTATTGCGGTTCAAAGGCCGCAAATTTTGTCCAACACGCAATGAGTACTTTTTACGCATTGCGTTTTATACGACAATTTTCGACCAAAATACAATCTTTGAACCGCAATAACTTTTCTGTTTCAAATCCAATCGAGTTACAGTCTTTGGGTGAAATATTTGTCTCAACTTAGGCTTTAAAAAAATCAACCATAAAAAACAATCAGCTAGTAATGAAAAAAGTTATTGATGAAAAACCAGTATTTTTCGCTCCTTCCGGGCAAAATACCTCAAAAATTTAATCACGTTTGAGACTTAAGCAACCCCTCCCTATGGTCAGATCTTCCTGAAACTTGGCATGTGACCTTCTGGTAAGCTAATAAATAATTTTGACTTGGAGTGAGTGAGATTTATCATGTTTCAATCTTCCTATACTATGATAAGTGTACTGCGGTTTGTTAAATTATTAAAAACTGCAAAAATTACAGTTATGGTAAAGTAGCCATAACTTCTTCAATTTTCAACCGATTTTGATAAATAACCACTTGAAATCTTTGTTTTAAATTGACATTCAAGCGCAAGAGAAAATGAGATTTTTAAAATGCTACCATTGGGTCTAAAACTTTCGTTGAAACAAAATTTTCTCTAAAAAAATGCGTTTTTTATAAATTTTTTTCTCAAAAAGTCACTAATATCAGCAATACTGTTGGTCAAACGCAAAAACAGTGTTCAGATGATCGATAGAAAACTTATTCACCTTCAATATGCAAAAGAGAGATTTAAAATTACTGTTATGCCGTCCGAGATATTTTAATCTAAGTAAAAGAACTTTTTTAATTTTTCCGAAATTTCATATTTGGAGCATAACTCAAAAACGGTTCTACTGAGATTTTTTTGAATTTCATTTTCGGATTCAGCGCCCGATTTCACATTGGAAATGACCTTCAGTTTATTGAGTTCAAAAATGCTGTAAACTAGTGAAATCTGAATCTGAAATCTGAATCTGAAATCTGAATCTGAAATCTGAATCTGAAATCTGAATCTGGAATCTAAATCTAAAATCTGAAATCACGCAACCATGAATTTTATAGTTGAAACTATGCGAATCATGGTACATAAAACCTTGAATAAACTGTCAAATTCATAGTTTTGGACAGTGAAATTTATGGTTTTAGCAAAATTTACCATGAAAAAAGGGGGTTGTTAAGCAACTTAACAATGAAAAAATCGACTTTTTCCCATACATTTGGAAACTCAAAACGATAAAGTTAACGGTTATTACAGCTTCCACTTTTTTCAAAGAAACTGTGGAGTTCATTGTTTTCCCTTGAATTTCAATCGTTCAATAATCTTGAACATCAATTTTAATTCACAATTTATCATAATTCCAGGACCGTGAAATTCCATGGTAAAAATTATTGTTTTCAGTTATTTTTTCTTCTAAATTCATATTTACTATTGAATGAAATAAACAGGTTTCATTTGTTTGCTTCAATTTTTATTCAAATTTTTCGTCTTGTTTAAAAAAAAATCATCACTTTCCAGAAGCTATAAAAAACCATCTGCACTACGGAGCTTCTAAACTGTAACATTGGCGGCTCTTGTACCGCATC
The DNA here is from genome assembly GCF_029784155.1 of Uranotaenia lowii. Classification (NCBI taxonomy): domain Eukaryota; kingdom Metazoa; phylum Arthropoda; class Insecta; order Diptera; family Culicidae; genus Uranotaenia; species Uranotaenia lowii. The sequence goes on from NC_073692.1 coordinate 32,439,657, forward strand.
TTCTGCCCGATCCTGGGACAAGGCTGGATTCCTGCACATCATGAAGTACCAGACCACAAATCCGTTTGATATCGGTTTGCCTCGGACGTCTATCTTGTCCACGTCGCAGCCATTGTATACGGCCCACATCTAAAGTTGGCCATGGGGAACTTTGAATTTCCGTCAGCTTCTAGAATAAAAAAAATTTCGGTTTAGTTAGCCTACATATAAATGAATAAATAATAAAATTATTTACCAAGATCACCGAATTTAAAGCCATCATTTTCTGTTCAGATTCCGATCAGCTTGATTTCGACTTGGTCCGGATTCACTGATTCCGACCGCGAAAATTTAAATTTAAGTTAACTTCCTCCGAGAGAAAGTGACGTTTTTAGAGCGCCAAAATTTTCATTACACGAAAAAATGTAAATGTGTAAAAAAGCAAAAAATTACCAATTTTCGCGTGGTTCGGATTATCATTCAACCATGAAGAACACTGGTACAATAAAAATCACAAGAATTTCAATGTGATACCGTACGATGTTCGTGTTTTTGAAATATTTGCAACTTTGAAATATTTTGAATTAATGATATACTTCACGGTAACTTTAAAAATCATGGTATTTTCAAAATTTAAACCGGTTGATAAATATTTTGAAATCACTATGAAGTTTACTGTTAAATTCAAAATCATTGTTACGATATATTATTACCATGGTCTTTGCTATTCGGGCATTTTATTCAGTAAAATTGCACCGTTAAATGAAACTGTAGCTGCGCCTCATTCTCTTTACCAAGTCGTCCGCGCGCTACAAGACACCCGACACCCTCTATCGTCGAGCGACGACCGAACATCACACGCAAGCAATGCACCATATCAATAATCCATCCCATCCAAACACGGCTCGGCGTCTTGCCTTAGGCTGCCGAACGCATCAGACGAACATTCAATTGAACGTTCAAAAGTGAACATTCAATTGAACGTTCAAACGACCCTATCTCGATAAGGTTGTTTGAACTTATCCCCGATGAGTTCAAACGAACGGATCCTTCGGTTGACGTCGCCTTAAAATCAGTAGGCGAACTGTTCGCAATTTTTTTTTTTTTTTTTTTTTTTTGCCAGGAATTTACCACTAGGTGGCATTCTTCCCTACCAAACTGTTCGCAAAGCATCGGAATGAACTTAAGAGATGCAGTCATTTGAACCAATCGTGCCACAGCGTCGTTGCGATGCGTTCATTTGCAATCAAAAGTCGGCGTGCTATGTTCGCAAGCCGACGCTTCCGAAGATAAAGTTAGTTTGATCTGGTCGGGAAAAAGTCGAACGCTGCATGCAAAATGATGCGATGCTTTGCACCTCTGGTTGATCGAAACGGAAATGTGCGATGTCTGGGACAATTGAAGATTAAAAACAAACGTTATTGCTTCTAACATTTATTGGTAAAAACAAGGAAGCCGGGAACAGGATGTTTGATGAGAAGTTTCTCTATCAGATCTCGATCTGATCTGATTCAAATCTTGAGAAGAATTTCTTATGGGTGCTGAAGCGGATTTTGCTTTTAAGAAATTGGAAATTTAGTTCCTTAACCTATTCCTAATTACCATCTGCAATTCCGCTTTCAAATAAATCTGCGTGCAATTGTAATTTGTGTAGTGAAATTTAAATTTCGTATCAAAGTCATGTATGAATCGATAAAATTTCCAATTTGGAAACAAAAGTAAATTAGCTATTTCCCAGCTTGTCAAACGAACAGCTGACTTCTCATTGTTAGAAGTTTTTTTGGCAACCTTTGGTCCGCTGAATTACAACAACATTAAAGGGTAATACGGTCAAAATTTGGTCAAGGGAAAATGCGTGTAAATCGGTGAAATCGTTTATTTTAAAAATCAAATTAAATTTCTTTTTCAAGTTTAATTAGTATAAAATTCAGAAAAAATGTGCAGTTAGGCTTCCGCTTTTCCAAATCCGAATTGCCGGACCTTACGCTTAACCCCTGCCATCAGATTTTGTACAGCCACCATTTCCACCTTCTTCGCCGCAGAAAGCCAGTTTGCATTGAAGTGCTGCTCGTCCTTAGCAGTTTTTTTTGGTCTTCTTTAGGTTCCGCTTGACAATAGCCCAGTATTTCTCAATTGGGCGGAACTCTAGCGTGTTGGGAGGGTTCTTGTCCTTGGGAACCACCTGCACGTTGTTAGCGGCGTACCACTCCATGGTCTTTTTACCGTAATGGCAAGATGCCAAATCCGGCCAAAAAAATACGGAACAACCGTGTTTCTTCAGGAAAGGCAGCAGACGTTTATTCAAACACTCTTTCCCGTAAATTTCTTGGTTGACAGTCCCGAAAGATATGAAAATGCTGCTTTTCATGCCACAGGTACAGATGGCTTGCCAAACCAGACATTTCTTCGCGAACTTTGACAGTTTCATGTACTTGAAAATATCTGCTACCTTTCCCCTTCCATTTGCCGTATAAAACTCCTGTCCCGGAAGCTGCTTGTAGTCGGCTTTGACGTAGGTTTCGTCGTCCATTACCACGCAGTCAAACTTCGTCAACATAGTCGTGTACAGCCTCCGGGATCGCGCTTTGGCCGTCGTATTTTGTTTATCATCGCGATTTGGAGTCACTACTTTCTTGTAAGTCGATAGTCCGGCTCGTTTTTTGGCTCGATACACGGTTGTAGACGATACACCTAGCTTATTTGCGGCATCTCGGAGAGAGAGGTTAAGATTTCGCTTGAAACTACCGGCAACTCTCTTTGTCGTCTCAGCGGCTTCCGGTTTTCGATTTCCCCCTATCCAGACTTCCTGGCTGTCGACAAACGTTCGTCAAACACTTAAGCTACATTTGTGACGGTTGAGCTGGCAACTTTTAGTGATTTTGCCAGCTTTGCGTGCGAGCAGCTCGGAAATTTTGATACGCTGCTCTCCTTCCTTGGACGGCATTTTGACAACTGAAGAGTGAATTCCAAAATCAAAATAGGAGCAACATTCTACACACACACACCTTCAAAATGAGGGGTGTTCAGGTTTTTTAAATACAAAATTGAAAGAAATACGTCAAGTTTATATTGACCAAATTTTGACCGTATCACCCTTTAAGCATGATCAAGGACCGCACCACAGTATCGAAATGTGTTTAGCTCTAAAATCAAATACAAGTTAAACGATATGTTCCTCAATAACGTTATTTTCTGGTAGATCTGAGTTTTTATAGATAGATTCATCCTATTTAAAACTGATAAAAAATGTGAAATTTCTACTAAAAACGAACATAAATTTTAACAAAAAAGGATTTCCCTTTCGAAAAATGATTGAACAAATCTAATCTTCTGAGTTGAAAATAAAAGCAACTGTGATGTTATGATTTTTCAAATTAAAAAACATCAGGAATAACCTGCTATCTGTAACCAGGTTTTGAGTAGAAATTTCGCATTTTTTCAGTACCAAATGCGATGAATCTATAGAAACTCATATCTACGTGAAAAAACGCTATTGTGGCACATATCATTTAACTTCCATTTGATTTGGGCGTCAAAGACATTTAGATACTGTGCGGTCATTAAACAATCTTAATATTGCTGTTATTCAGCGGACCATGGCCAAAAAAAAATGTAAACAATGAGAAATCAGGTACTCATTTGACAAGCTGGGAAAAAAGTTGATTCTGTGATTCAAACCTAAAAGTTTGTGACAGTTGTTTGTAAAGCTTTTATCAGAAATTACATTGAAAAATGTTGTCAAACATTGATGAACTAAGTCATTTTACTTGAAAATAAGCAATCCACATAACCAAAGTCATAAGATTTTCATGAATGAGCTTAAGAAAGGCTATCCCAGTAGTATCTTAACTACATTAAGAAAATCCATGAAATATTAAAAAAATAGGATCAAAAATGCAAAATCTGTGAAATTATATCTTTCCTTTTGAAAACCTTGATCAACGTGAACAATGCAATGATCTTATACGAAACCTCAAATCAAAAAAAAAAAAAACGTTCACGGTTTGTGGAGAAAAATCGAAGAAACTTTTCGAAAAAACTTTTCGAAAAAACATTTCGAAAATGCGCACAGAAAACAGGATTTAACTCGATAAGTTTCAATACCGATTCTACGTCCAACCTAAGAAGACAATGATATCCTAAAAAAATGTAATGCACCATAAGTCATCACTGTGATTTTGCTCCATAAAGCTTTTTGATTGAAGTGATGACTAATAGTACCACTAGTTCGAACAAAAAGGGGATTTTCCTAGAAAAAGGTTCGTATCTGTTTATGAACTATAGAAAGATTATTAAAGATTTTCGTTTCTGACGAAACAGGGAAGCAAATCATGTTTTTTATAAGCATGAGTAATTGTAAAAAAAGAGATCAAATCGATAAGTAATTCAAATAATTCAAAAATGATCAATATTTATTTAGTTATGTATCTATACAATTTTACCAGATTTAATTCACCATATATTCAAGAAAAAAACAGTGTGGAATTCTGTTTTTAAACATATGAATTCGTTTTATTTTCACTTTTTCAGTTATGTTTTGTTCGTTATGTCATTATTAAAAAAGACTTAAAACTCAACAAGCTAAACAATTGAACAATATTTTAAGTGTGGTCCATTGGCAATATTTGAAATTAAAATTGGATCGCCACTTCAAAATGTTGCTCACTCCTGCTATAATTAGGGGAGAATGAGGATACTTGATCCCTGGGGATACTTGATTCCTTAGCTATATCTCGAAACTGGAATGTCTTACAAAGATCAAATGTTCTAGAAAAATGTGCCAAAATGAGCAAAATAACAATGCTTGCAGTTTAAAAAATTTTAACAAAATAATTGTTTGAGTAATTGAACTTTGTTTGAACAATTTCACAAAATGTAACTTGAATATCTTTTTTCATCACTTTAAAATGTTCCTTACATGGGAAAATTATGAAAAAAAAATTTGTTCCAATGTATCAATCGTTCGAGCGTAAAATTTACTTCATAATGCCATATTTTCAAAGCAATGGAAAACTCTCAACTATTTTCAGAAAAAGTTTTCTAAAATGTTGATTATGGGTACAATTGATCCCCTAGAGTTGGGTACAATTGATCCCCCTTCCAAACGGCATATTCTTCTTCTGAATTGATCGTAATGATTGCTGATTACGAAGTTACTAATATTTATCCAAAAACTAATATTTATCAAACAATTGTCTGAAGAAAATAGCAAAAATAATTAATTTTCTTTTAATTATAAAAAATAGCGCCTTCAAGTATGCAATGTTAATAGCGTTGAGACAAAGTTATAGAATTTTCTTCTTATGTCTGCTATAAATTGTAAATGAGAACAAACATCACCAAAATAGTCAATTAACATTCTATCTTGGGGTTTTGTTTGATTTTTATACAAGGATTAGGGCTTCCTGAATAAAAGATCAAGTCTCCTTCAATACGGGATCAAGTCTCCCCTAACTTGAGAAAAATCACAATTTTTTTACTCCCACGAAAATGCTTCTAGTTCATTAACGGGTTCAAGTATCGTTCTAATTTTTGGAGCATAGAAACTTGAAGTTACAAGCTGTCAGAAAATGTCAAAGACGGCGAGTTGCTAAATTTTTCCAAAAAGATATTGTGAAAATAAGAAAAGGGGATCAAGTATCCCCACTCTCCCCTACATAATTTTGAAATTGCCTTCAATTATAACTTTAACCCAACTCGCTGACAGTCCTTTGTGTTTAATCCTTTGATTTAATCTCCAAATTTATATAAGGATACAATTACCTAAGAGAAAATACATTCATTACGAAGCCATTTTAAATTAGCTACAGTGTTTCCAAAAAGTTTTATGGTTTTATCAAGCAAATGGATGTTTTTATTTGAAAATCATATTCAAATAAATAAAACTAAGCAATCGTGAAGCTTTGATGGAAAGGCGATGTTTCTGATAGAAAAATAGTTTCACTTTCTTAAAAAGAAATAAGAAAAATAAAATTAAAAAAATGATTGAACGCACTTCGATGGGAAGGCGAAGCTGAATCATTTTTTTTCCACTGTAGAATTTCAATGCGAATTAGAAAAATGAAAGCTTCTAAGGTTTCTAACAACAATTCAGAAAAACAAAATTTGGTGACAAATGCTATTCTAATTACAAAATTTAAATAAAAAATAATGGAATTTAAAAAAAAGTTTTAAACGGCGAAATTTAGAAATTGAGGGTTCAAGGAGAAGATTGGAAATAGAAATAATGAAGATACCATATCGTAAAATTTATATAGCATTCTATGGCAAAAATAAAATAAACGTTTTAAGATCGCTTTGAATATTTGAAAGCCATTTCAATTTAGAAAAAAGGAAAAAAATAATATTTCTGTTTGGAAAAAAATTAAGTTAAAATAAAATGCTTGCAGAATTCAAAAAAAGGGAAATGGAAAGAATACGAAATATTTGATGAATAAAACATTTCTCAAAAATCTTATAAGCAGTCTTATTGAGCTTGAGCTTGAGCTTGCTATCAACTACGGTCCACCTGCGGCCCCTTCTGGCCAATGGCATAATGGTTGCACTCCGTGATTGGCCCGAGATAATCAATATTGCACAATGAACCAAATGAAAGATTGCTGGGAACAAGCAATACAATCTCACTGTACAGTTTTGAGGATCTCATACTTTCAAATAAACCAATAACGACGCCGGCCAAGTCCGTGTAGTCGATAGAGGAAAGGAAGTTCAGCACATGTGATGATTTGTTTTGCGGAGACCGGCTGTACGCCATCCCTCCACAAATCTCACGCTGATTGTTTGGGGGTTAGGGTAATGTGACATGGAAATCATTTTGGTAAATGATGTGGCCACTTGAAACCTATTCTCCTACACTCCTGTAATGCTAAAGTTTCCTATTGAAACTCCTGATTAATCCTAGAGGCCTGGTAAGATTAAAAGGTATCCAGCTTTGAAATAAGCTGCATGGTTCAATAAAGTCTTTTGTATCGAATTCATTTGTTATATTAAATGTTTTTTGAAAGATCCATTCTTAGGTTCAAACACTTTGTATCATTACCATTTCTAATTTCCTAAAATTCCTGTTTATACTGCATTGTACCATTTGATCGAATAAGTGCTGACAAAAATAAAAAGAGCAAGTGATTTTCATATCCGTTAACTCAAATCCCTATTCTAACTAAAGGCCTCATAAAAATATTCCTCTAATTTTTCAAATAAATTTGATTTCGAATGATTTTGAAAGTGAGGTTTTAGGTTTTTAAATAGCTGATCTAAACTAGTGAACCTACATGTAAGAGAAGCGACGTCTCAAACACAAAATTCCAATCGATACAAAAGAACTGTCAAAATCGATTCCAATCGAACCGAGCATTTTGTCGTAGAGCTTTTACCTTTCTTATCGAAAACTCAACCAAGGAAGCTATTGTGATTGTTGTTATAGTTCAAACAGAAAATTTTAAAGCTGGACATATGAATTTATGATCGGGTGTAATTTTTTTCAATGCTTTGGTGAATTATGTTACTAGTTAAAAACCTAACTGATTATTAACGAAATTCAAGGCATTCATACCGTTTATGGCGATCCTTCGGGCATCGAGTTCAATGTTGTTTTGTTGGATTGAAGGAGCGTTCACTTTAGAGCTTGAACATTGAGCCAGAAATCAGTGCTGAGGTTTTTTTGTACAAGATTTCGGCGATGTTGCCACATATTTTATTTTAAGAGGGATCAGATGTCGCTTCTCTTATATGAAGGTTCACTAATCTAAACGTGAAAAAACAATTCTAATACTGCATTTTACAAATATTATAAATCACGATAACATTAAGTGTTTTGATGGTACAAACTCCATTCATTATACACAACCTTGAGTCCCTTGACTAAGTACAAACACACTTCAAGAAAAAACGAACTAAACTTTCAATCACTTTTGTTAGTAGTTTTTACCGTTTCACTATATCAATTTTCTTCAAAATATCCTTTTTAGCGCTTCTTTTCAAGAAGTTAAATATAATTGATTATTTCAAACTTTCGTCGATGATTTGGAAATCGAACACGAAATAATTTCATAAAAAAAACAACGTGGCAACTAATTCTTAGTTAAAAAGGAACTCTTCACATTTTATCGAATAATTTTGGAGAAAATGGGTAGTTGATAAAAAAAAAGCTGATATATTCTGCTATTTGTCGCGCCATAAATAATTCATATAAACTCTGAAACAAACTAGATTGTTTTAGTGCAAAAGAAGACTTATCAAAATCGGTGACAAACAAAAAAAAAATATCACTTTTCACTGTAATGAACGTTTTTCGAAAAACAAATTATTACAAATGCAACAGTGTTATTTAAAAGAATAAATTCAAATTTTAAAAGGAAATTTTCAAAAAGTACAAGAACACATCATTTTCTTCCATTTGAAAAACTATTCTATTTTGTTATTTACTTAAATTAGTTAAAAAGCAACTATCAATATCATTGATACTTGAAAATTAAATACTAAAATACTTAGCTTGGATGTTGGTGTTGAATAGTTGATGGATATGATTCGTTCAGATTAGCACAATTTTGATTTTGCCCTCGAGCAATGTATAGTGTTGGTGACCGTTTTTATAAATCAAATGCAAAGTTTCAACTGACCCTTCTAATGATGTTTCTTGTTTCTTTGTAAAAATAAACACTGGAAACGCGACGAGACAAGATCGTGAAAGAAAATCGACCGCACCCGACCGCAGCTTACTGCGAACCAAAATCTTATAAGCAGTCTTATTACCATCAAAGTCGAAGAGTAGGGGCGAAGGAGATGGTAGGATACAGATGAACCATATCAGAACTAAATAAAAAATGGCTAAACATTTTGTCCAACATATTCATCAAATTTAATATTATTTGTTGTGTATGTGAAAGACCCTTTTAGAAACAGTAAGAAGAAGAAAAAAGATGAAAAACGAATGTTCGTGCAACAGTCAGTCGATTTACAAGTTTTGGCGGAAACGGTTGCATTTTAGTGACGTATTTTCAATTTCTGTCTGAAAGAGGATCGAAGATGATGTCCAAATTTTATTTAACAAACGAAGTTTATTTTTAAACCGATGCACACAGGGTTAAACATACAAAAGGCGATAAAAACTAATTTCTGCCGAATATATGCGTTTTAGAACTAGGGTATCCTTAGGACATATAATCAACATTACAAGGGCTATTAAGGGGGGAGTAGGGTCTAACACTTTAAAAAAAATCGATTTTTTTTATTTTCTTATTTTAAAACATTTCAAGAATGGTGTGTCAAATTTTCAAGTCAATCGAAGCAGAACTGTAGAAATTATAGGCCTTTATCTCCTCTTATCTAATACTGCAAGAATTCTAGAGCAGAAACTTCAAACGCGTTTTTCTCGAAAGAACATTTTTAAAGTCAGTGGACATCGTCATTTGAAAACCACTTCACCGTTTCTTTTCAAATTTGGAACATATTTTCTACATATAAAATACCAAACCCCAACGATTTTCTTTTTTTTTTTTTGCTTTGGGGAAAAACATCTATAAAAAATATTTTGCTCTGATTTTTTGACTTCAGATGATTCTGTGCTGAGATACAGTGACCACCGCAAATCCTGTTTTCTAAAAGGCATCCTCGACAGTGCTCCGTCACCGGCTCATTTTTCAATATTTTTCTACGAAAAAAAATACCCTGCTCCCCCCTTAAATGAATTTTTTGAAATTATGATTAAACCATCTAGTAGCGAGATGAAAAAAATATTTTTAGTAATATCCATTTCAGAGCTATAATGTCAGAGAAAAGCTTTTAGCTTGTACCAATTCTAACAACTTGGTCATTATTGTATCGACAACCATTTGAAAGTTATGACTTCTTCTAAAAAATTATCATCTATTTTCAGCCTTTCAACCATAACTTTTTTGCTAGTGATTTTTGATATATAATTAGTTCTAGAGAGTTTTAGGAACAGCAAAGTTGGACACTTTTGCTGAGAACACTGTAGATTTAAATTTAAATCGCCCCCTCTTTCCCAAAACTTAAACGATATTTTGTTGCATGCAAATTGATTTTGGTTTAAACATGATTGAGGCTTTTCTCGTCGATTCAACAGTAACTTTCTAAGTAAAATTTTCTGTTACAAAGACTTTTCATTTTAAAATTTTCATGAATTTAGGGAAAATTAGATCGAATGAGGCTCATCTCAACAAGTGAGCGCTGAACAGCTCTTATTATATGATAAATCAGTAAGTTTTACACCTGATTCCATGTTTTTACCTCCTGTTCATTTGCATTTTCTTTTGTAACAATGATAGTTCAAAGGAATTGCATAATTATGGAGAAATGGGGATGATTGAGGCTTCTCTCATTAACTGACCGCAAACGGTGGTCATAATTCAAGGAAACATTGAGTTTTACTTCTGATTCCATACTGATGTACAGCTCTTTTGCATTTTCAATTTTAACAATGATTTTTTTAAGATATCGTATGAATTTAGAGAAAAAAGGGACAATTGAGGCTTTCTTCATCAGAAATGCTTAGCGGTGTACTAGGTTCCATTCAAAAATTAGTTAGATACATGATGAAATCAGTTTTGTGCATATTGTGACACATTCTCATTTGTTACAAAAATGTTTTTAAGTGAATTGTATGAATCTAGGGAAAATTGGAGCAATTGGGATTGCTCTCATTAACACTGAGTTCTAGACAAAGCTTATCATTAGAATGAACAGTGAGTGTATTGCCTGATTTAATTTTTTTTTTTTTTGTTGAACATCGCCGATGCTTTCTCATTTGGATATTTAAAACATGTTGAAAGAATTTATGAATGAATTCAGGAGAAATTGAAGGAAATGAGACCTTTCTCGTAAACTGAATGCTAGGTTCATATAGCCTGATTTTGAGAGGAATCAGGATGGTTGAGGCTCTTTTCCTCAATTTAACGCTAAGCAGTGTAGATCATTCGATTCAGCTTGAGGATGAATAAGTCTTCCAAAAATGATTAATTATGATGAAAAATTTGTTGGATTACACTTTGTTTGACTGCGTTGCAATGAAAAATTTCTAAAGTTTAGGGGGAATAGAGGCAAGATGAGCCCTTTTTCGTTGTAAAAATAAAAATTGGAGTACACCAATCTTATCAGTTGACATTTTTACGTAAATAAGTATGCTTTAGGATTTTGTTAATATTGTTCGGTGAAAGCAATGTTCGGAAAATCGCTCAAAAAAGCAATCAGGATTTGTTTCAAGCTAGAATACTTACACCTCATGGCACATGTGCCAAAATCGAACGGTTTTTAGAAACAACATCACCTTTTAGTTTTCGTTATAACAGGACCAATTTAATTCAGACAAACATCATAAAACAAATTCAAATAAAAGACTGAATATGACAAAAAACAATTGAAAAATGACGAAGAATGACAAAAACAGCAAATATGACAGAATTAAAAAATATTATAAATCAAACAAGAAAAGTGCATAATGCATCAAAAACATGATGAAAAAATTTAAAAACTACTACAAATGGTCGGAAATTTACTGAAAACAACGTTTTTGATAATAATCATGGTTGTTTTATAAAAATAACTAAAAAACAAGATGAGGAAAAAAAACCGTTCGACTTTGGCAACATTCGATTTTGGCAACACAAAATGTACGGGCATGTTGCCAAAATCGAACGGGGTCTGTACCACAAGTTGAAAAAAACCGTCTCACATGTTGGACAGTTCATTGCGGTTACTTAGTAATGATTTTGTTCTTCTACGCAAAGCGAAAAATTAAAAATCATATTGTAATCTTTACGCATCGCTCAAAACTGATACATATCAGTTGTGATCCTAGAAGGTTGAAAACCATCAAGGAAGGCAATCACCATCGAGAAATTTGTTGCTGATAGTCTTTGTCCTTCTTGACCACATCATGTTTTGCGGGAATATTTCAAATACAGAAGTGTCGTTGTCATGCATGATTGTTTACATGGTTTGGTTGAAGAAGGAAAAATTGACTGCTTCGATTTTTTGGCTCTGAATGCAGTAAAGCATGGCTAATCGAAAATGATTGATTTTCGGAACATTGAATTGGGTGAAAGTTCACCGATCAACAAAATCCTAGAGTGTTATCAAACGGTGATCGAAACACGTCGAAAAAAAAGAAAATAACTATGGTTTATATGATTTTTTTTTGTAGTAAAGGTAAATTGCAACAATCGGAATTCTAGCTTTGACCCAAAAACATAGATGATATCGGGCAAAATGAGGCATTCAAATTCATTTTATCAGAAAATGATGTAGATCATTCGATCCCTCGTGTATTTTTTTAATAATCATCGTGTATTTTTTAATCATCAATTGTTTTCCAGAATTTAGAACAATTTAGGCAATCGTCACAGGAATTACCTTTTTTACTTTTATTTATCAAAAATCCCCACAGCAAATCGGTTTAAAAATCAAATTTGGACTTTGGACGTTTGTTAAATTTTCACTGCTTTGGCAAAAATTATACACATATATTTTAGTTTTTACTTAACTTAAAAGCAGAAAACCTTAGAGCTGAAGATAAGAAATTTCACCAATCAGTGCATTTTCGCACCTCATATCGTTGCGACACTGTACGGGTTAGAAAAGCAGCTGATAGGCGAATCGAATGTATGCTATCCCTGTTGAGCATACCAACCTATGAACTTGTACCAAAATATTCCCTATCGATTAAATGTCTCTTGATTTCCCTTCAGTTCACCTTCCTCACTTTTCCTAAGGCTGAGCTGGGTTTGTTGTTGGTTCGGAAATAACCTTTCTAAGCCTTTTATTCATCGATTGAATTGCTGCTGTTTGCCTTTTTTCCGGCTCTACAATTTAACGAGCCATGCTTTGCTTAGTCTAATGCTGCCATGTAGTGTGGTGGCATTGCAACGGATTCAGTTCCATCCTAATCACAAACCTAACCTAACCTTACAATCGAGAGATGTTTGCTTTTTACTAATGCCCTATCGGTTGCGGTTTTTCTAGCAGGAGCAGAAGGTAAGAGACTTATCAAATGTTCAGCACCATCTGGAATTTTCTATGTTGTCTTATAAGTAGTCAGCCAGGCAGCGTGATTGATGATTGGTCTCGTGTACTAATGTAGCAAATCTTTACTTCTCTCATTACATGCTCACGCCCTGAAAATGCGGCCACAAAATCCTCCCACGCTTTCGGTGGCGCCCAACAAAAACAAAACGGCGACGACGACGACGACTCGTGGCTTCCGGTTGACTTGGCACCACAACCTAATACATCGCACAACTCAACAGTGTGAATCTTCCCCGGGTGACGGCTACGTTGGAGAAGCTGATGGGGACCAACGTGGTGCGCCTAACGGACCGGAAGTACATGCAGGAGCTCCAGCGTCGCATCCAGGAAGACTACAATGTCACACTGGAGAAGCGGATCGCCGAACGTGAGGTGAGTCAACCAGAACACCCTCTGTGCCCTCTTCCGGTTCCACCGTTTTCCAATCCCCTCCTAGCTGGTCCTCCTGGAAGTGTAGTCCTCCTGGTGTCATAAGAAGAGTCTACCTGTTTACAGTGCTAGTTAGTTTCGGGATCACCGAAGACCTCATCAGGTGACATGTCAAAAACCACACCGCGAGGATGGTTTTGTGTCGCTAAGTTGATTGAGCTATTTAAATGCGTGTTTACTTACACCAATCGACCGACAGACCGTGTGGTGCTTAAGTTTCAACAGAGCACCACAATAACTTTCATCGAACGAGAGGCTAGGGAAATGGGGATGTTATACCTAGTGGAACTAGTTGATGATTCTTCTTCTCGTTAAGATGTTTTCGCTAATTAGAGTGAAAATTTAAACCACACCAAATACGTCGTCGATGGCGTCGTTTGTTTCAGAGAATAATAAATTACAGCGACTTTGGGGAATCTTCCTGGAACATAAACACCCCGAAGCATATAGATATGAACACTGTTGGGAGGGTAAATAGTTTTGTTTGATAAATTGTCAACTAAGTTCTCGTTGTTTGTTAATAGATGGCTACAGCAGTAAGTGTTGGTCGATTTTGATATATCCTTTATATTTGGGTCATAAACTTTTAGTTGTTTGAAAAAGTTGGATTTCGTCAAAATAGGTAAAGTTATAAAACCCATATACCTATCTCTTAAAAAAAAGGCGACACATCCACCACGCCATCATGTGGAGAAAGTTTTCACTATCATGTATATACATCGACGATTTGAACTACTTCTGTAGGATGAATAAACCAATGGGTTCAAAATCCCATAAAAAAATTGGTGACTGCTGGTGGTGGTGGTGGTAGACTTTGGGGATTAACACTCCCCTCCCCCCCTCCCATTAAGGTCCCAAAAAGGCCAAACGAAATATTCTTCTCTAAATTCAAAATTTTAATCTCTCATCAAATTTTGAACGACTAAAAATGATTCTAAAGCAACAAGCTCGACTCAGAACTAGGGCCAATGCCTTGAAATCCTATCCCAGGTCTACAATTTTGATACAGTATTAATAAAAAAAATGTCACACTCACAATTTCTATCAACAAATTTAACCCCGAATATTGAATTTTTATAAAGATCAAACTAAGTTTGCCTGATGTCCGGATGTATTTACTTTATAAGCAAAATCAAACAAAATTTTAAATCATGAATTCAAGACTAATTTTTTGAGCAAACTATCCAAATTATCATGAATGATTTTTTGGAAAACTAAAATATGATTGAAAACTGGCTGATGATTATGTTATCAAAACAATAAAGAAAACAAATATTGTTTTTCTTCTCGATTTTATTTAAGAATTCCCAAACTCACCCGGATTTTGGGTTTTAAATTTTAAAATAGAATCCTGTGATTTTGTAAGGTTTCTAGATAAAATATCTTTTTTTTCCATGCATCCATGCGGAAAAATGTTTGGTAAGCTTAGGTTCGAATAATTCCGGGCGCACTTCCATCTGTACCGTTGAGCCTGCAGGAACATTTTACATTATTTATTTTATCCTTACCTATTTTTCAATCAGCACTTTTCAGTAATGAATTTTTTTAATTTTCTTTTATTCATATTTTTCTGTTTTTTCAGCATGGAGAAGTCATCGGAAAAAAATGGATTGCCGAACCTAATTCAGGTCTATCGCCTAAAAAATTTTAAACTCTCAATTCATTCGATGTCCTTCATAACATCGGTGATAAGGAAATATTCATATTTAATTCTGTTAAGAGTACTAAGAAACCTTCTTCTTCTTATACTCTTAAAAATGAAAAGGTTCCACAAATTACGGTCACGATTTCGGACTACAATGCCTTTCGGAAAGAAATCGTCACTTCCGTCAAGGATGGGAAGATTTCTTTTCAGATCGATCGAAGGGGAACTGCTCGTATACTGCCGCTCATAGCAAGTCCGTCCCATTTGCATTTTCATCATTTATGAGTTTATCCGTGGAATCACCTTAAAATTATCGGTTGTTTTAGGAGAAAAAAAAATTGAGTACTTTGTTCTGATGAACATTGAAAAAAACCTCAAGTAAATTTTTCCCATCGTATAAATGATCGCAAGTCGGTCCCATCGAGAAAATCATCACAAGTGTCATCAATAATTAAAGTGATAGACGACCATGTAGTGTGCTTTGAAATATAACGTTGCTACTGTAACCCGGTTGTTACAGAAATTTCTCACATGTTATAAAAAAAAGTGATTTTTTTTTGCTATTTTTTCGAACATTCGCATTCGCATAAACAGTCGCCTAAAACTTCGGTTGGCGCTACTCGTCAACTCTCCGTTTTATGAAATAACAGTCTTTGTGAATTGCACCACCTTCTTTTCTAGAAGATGTAACACTTCCTGACTTGTAGTTTCAAAAGAAGCTAAGTCTTCCAATTCGTTGCCTAAGATTATAGAATCTATTAAATTGAAAAACTTGCT
This sequence comes from Uranotaenia lowii, assembly GCF_029784155.1. Taxonomy (NCBI): domain Eukaryota; kingdom Metazoa; phylum Arthropoda; class Insecta; order Diptera; family Culicidae; genus Uranotaenia; species Uranotaenia lowii. The sequence continues at coordinate 32,455,528 of NC_073692.1, forward strand.
CCCGCAGAATGTTGAAGGTGCCCTGGCCGAACCCTGCGGACTTTGAAGGGAGAGGGAAGGGTATATTAGTCGCCTTTTTTGCTATTTTTCCGAACATTCTACATAAAATTTTAATTGTATAAAATAATAACGCAAAAAAGGTTTTAACTTACAATTGTCTTCATACCCTACATTAAGCTTTCTAAGGTTATTTCTGAACGTATCCGGCCGGGAAAATTCGATCATTTTCACCCAAAAATAAGGCAATCTCCTGGGCAATGGATTTCTAAATTTTAATCTCAAAAACCGGGCCTTAACCGGCAAATCCGTTCAAAATCCAAATATTTTCCTATAAAAGGCTAGAGAAAAGGTAAGAAATAAACACATGAAAACAGATTTATTATCAAGAAACATCAATGGCGGGCGCTCAAATCTTTTTTTACTATTCCAAAACTGTATGCGAAGCTAATTTATTTTATATCCGAAGTAATTTGTCCCAAAAATAATACATTTTATGAATAAAATAGAGTTTTTGGTTTGTATTTTGCGAAATTTGTGAAAAAAATTCAAAAAAAATCGGGATTTTTTTCCTTGATATCCGGGCAACCGGACCAGACCGGGTATTTCCCATATATTCTTTAAAGATCCGGTAGTCTGGTTAAAATTGGCCAAAGTTGTTCAAGACAAGCTCTCTTCTAGCCTTGTTTTTTCATCAGCGTTTGCAGTTGACTATGGGATGGTCCTGACTTGCTATCATTTTTACTAGATGCCTACCATGAAAATAATCGCATATGCGTCCCAGAGTATAATTTTCATCACAAATAAACCAAATTTTGGCATTTTTCAACGAGCAATGATACAAAAGTATTTGTTTGTCACGTAAGTAACAAATGCTGTTGATTGCTGCCATCAAAACCGAAGGAAAATACGAAATTTTTCAAAATAAGTAACAAAATTCAATTGCTGTTTTCTCAAATCAACAAAAACGCAAATGGGACGGACTTGCTATGAGCGGCAGTATATTGGCGGAATCTTTTAATGATTTTCAAGAATTTTTAAATTATTTGAATAATGAAAAGCACCATTTTTTTACGAACGACACTAGAAGTGATCGTCCTTTCAAAATTGTATTTCGTGGTCTAACCGGCGATCAGACACCGGATGAGACCACAACTTAGTTAAAATCTTTGTTAGATTTTCTCCGATTCAAGTAATTCAAATGAGGAAAAGAACCAACACGAATAATACCATTAGGGGAGAGGCGGGCTATATGCGCATATTAAGGAAAGCACTCATTTTCTCCCATATTCCAAAAGATAGGAGTCTGAAAACTATATACACATGAGCGGACATCTGTTTCAAATACGTTAGAGCAATTTTTCTGTTAAAATCTCTTACAGTTTTTGTGAAAATAATTTTATAATAAAAGAAGTGAAAATAGCCGATTTCCGAAACTGGCGGGTTAAATGCGCATATTTATATTTTTAGCTGTATTTCATTTACACTTGCAATATTTTGAAATTATTTAATTGAAAATGGTAGAAACGGATGTTAAGCATACGTCAAGGCTGAAATTTTGGTGAAACTTTTTACATCACTAGTTCTTTTGCATGAAACATAGTTAGGTCTGCCATATAGAGTATGGTGGGGTAAAAGTACGACCTTAGTGCTATCCTATTTTTAGAAAACTTTGCCGGTTGTTTTCCAAAAAACCAAGAACAGCATTTGATTCTTCAGACTTCGACTTCGATCGACGCATTTGATAGCAGTAGTGAAAATGCCTAACTGCAATCGAAACGTACTCTTACTTACTGGCAAAAGTTCGAATGATGTGGGGTAAAAGTACGACCATTCAAAATTCCACATTTCTGCATAAAGTCAAGAGGAAAATTATTTTATATCAATCATTGCTTACAAAATTAGCCCCTGTGTTTGCTTCTTATACGAATTCTATACATGGGTGAATAACTAGCCATATTCTAGCCATATTTCATGGTAATATTTTGTTCATATCGTATTTTTATCGGATCAGTATGAAGTTCTTCTTTTTTCGCTGTAAGATCGTGATTTGAGCGTATATTTAATGTTTCAATGATAAAAAGTAAAAAATTTATTAAACTTATCTATTCTTCTTGATATAGGCATTTAACCTGCCTTGATATGGGCATTCAGAACCAGTTTCTTATTCCAATATCTTATCATTTACAACCTTGTCAAAAGCTTTAATTTGTTGTATTTCCGATTTCCAGATGAATAAGAAAGAAAAACCATTAAAATTTTTGTTCACAGAATCTGTACGCACGATAATTAAAGTTCAATATATTATAACAAAACTGACAAAAATCTTGTTTGAATTTTTTAATTTTTTTGGCTCTGTGTAACAATCAAATTTCTTTATGCCATGTTTCAATAGCGTATTACCCTCAAACTGCACTGATTAGATACGTTGAATCTCCAGCCATATCTTCAATCGGCTGTATGCGCATATTACCCAACATGCGCATTAAGGAACACTTCCCCCTAGTGTTGGTTTTGATCCTGAGCTTTATTTGATCCATTTCAGGATCCAGGATCAGGTGAATAAGTTGCAAATTTTTGAAAAAGTTTGTCTAGTGTTTCATTGTCGAGTCAAATTTGAACCTTTTCGAAAATCTTCAACCAATTTTCTTCAAAATATTACGTAATTTCGGCACTAAAAATTGTAGAATGAATGCCAGATGCATGCTTTGCGGCTCATTCGATCATGAAAAATCTAAATGCCTTTTTGGTGGTGATAAACCACAATCAGAATTTTTCAAGTGTACAAATTCCGCAGGTAATCATTCCTCAAATTTCATAGACTGTCCCATTAGGGCAAAAATTAATGCTTCAAGGAAAAATCCCAAATTTGTCAGAACAGTTTCTTCTTCTCCTCCTTCCTCTTTTTCGTCTTCACACGTCAGACCGGCAAACAATCTGCCTCGCGGTCTTCATTCTCTGACCCTAACAATTTTGTTGATTTGGGTGAGATTACTGAGGAAGAATTAAAATTTGTGCATCAAAATTCAAAGGAAATGATGCAACTTATGTTGAAAGCAAATTCAATGTTTGAGGTTTTCCAAATTTCTTTCAAATATGCTAACAAAATTATTATGACTTTGCGACTCCCTCATGGATCCAAAGAGATGTTTAAATATTATGAAAAACCCAAAACATACATATTGCTGCCATCACTGAAACTTTTTTAAAGCCAGACAAAAACTTGAAAAACAATGCTTTCTTTAAAATTTTGCGAAATGATCGACTTGATCCTCAAGGTGGGGGTGTAGCTATTGTCATCAATAGTCGTATCAAATTTAGACTTCTTCCTTCTTTCAATATAAAAGTCTTAGAAAAAATTGGAATTGAATTAGAAACTTCTATGGGGAAAATTATATTTTTTTGTCGCATACTTGCCTTTTCAATGTGGCGGTGAAAAGAAAAAATTTTTGAAAGGAGATTTACAAAAACTCACTGGAAATAAAATCTAAATTTTATGAAGGATTAATCATCGTAATTTATATTTGTAGATTCAATTTATCGGCCTAGCGGTGAAAAGTGATGTCCTTTTCAGTAGGGACATCTAAAGATTATGAAGTTTTTTTTATATAGGTGGATAGAAGGTTAGATGAAAACGAAAGATGTTGAAAATGAGCGGGTAGAATTTGTTTAGAAGCATATCATCACATATCAAATTTTTACAAATATTAATATAAATATAAATTACAAATATAAATTACGGTGATTAATCCTTCATAAAATTAAAATAACTTTGGCCAAAAAGAAATAAAAAACACGACATCATAGCATCGGTGATAGGTCACTATCAGACTATCGACCGTACTGACCGTACATCCAAACCCCGGATGTAACAAAAAAGCGCGATGATAACAAACTGAGAAGACTATACATCGATAGAGGCGTTTCTGAGTTAAAGGGAGTATATCTGAGCGATCACATATCATCTATTTGTTCGTCCGCACTGCAAGTTTTCCCTTGTGGGGCGGACCACGCTTGGCCTACTAATGTGTGGTGGTAGATGCAACTCTATCTGTATCTACCGCTTCATAGTAGTAGGCCCATGAGGAACAAAAATTTGATATGTGATGATATGCTTCTAAGCAAATTCTACCCGCTCATTTTCAACATCTTTCGTTTTCATCTAACCTTCTATCCACCTATATAAAAAAAACTTCATAATCTTTAGATGTCCCTACTAAAAAGGACATCACTTTTCACCGCTAGGCCGATAAATTGAATCTACAAACATAAAATCTAAATTTTTTATTATTGGTGACTTTAAAGCAAAACGCCGATCTTGGAATAATATTTCATCAAATTCTAATGGGATTATTTTATTTAATGACTGCTCTGCAGGCTATTTTACTGTTGAATATCCTAATGGGCATACTTGTTTTTCTTCAATTAGATAATGTTTAATATGAATTGGTACGAATAAAGACTTTAAAAAAATTCGGACGTTCTTGTTCGAAATTTGATAATTTAAACAAAAATTCTTTTTTTGTGATCGGATTTCGGATTGTGTATCTAGTTTATTATTCTTGAATTTCAGTTCGGATCATTATTGGGACCAATTTCGGACCCGAATCCTGATTTTGCATTTCAAACTAAAGTCAGATTAATTTTCATGTTTATAACTCATTTTTGGAGTATGAAAGAACACAACGAAAGAATTTCAAACCATTTTTAAAATTTTGATTGGAAATTTTAACTATTTATTTTAAAACAGCATTTAAACTTCAGAAAGTTTTATAATGGTGATCTTAAATGGGAAAATCAGACAGAAACAGTTTCACCATTCGGGATTTTCATTCATATTCATGGGTTGAATTACCAATATATAAAGAATGAATTCATACTGAAAACCAAAAACCAAATTCAAATGAACGATGTCTGGAGAAGGTTCTGATTATAATTTCGCTTCTTGGTTTAAAATTATTAGTAGGACTTCTTAATTCAGATTCGCAAACCATTTTCAAATTCAGGATTTTAAATTTCAATTCAGGTTCAAAATTCAAAACTCAGATACGAAATACAAATTCAAAATTAAGATTCAGCTTCAGTTCAAAGCTCAGTTTCAAAATCTAGTTGAAAATATTGATTTGAGAATATCATTACTTTATAAAATTGCGGGAGCAGTTTCATAATTCTTAGCATTGATAAGAAATAGAAATTTTATATTTAATCAAAAGAAGTTTGGAAGCTCAATCCAGGAAACAATCGCCAATAATAAGATAAAAAATTCAATATGTTAATTATGAAAAAGGTTTTTAATGAAATTTTTTATTGATAAAAGAACTTGTACTGAATATTCAGGTAAATATCCGGTTGGAAATTTTTATTATTTATTGGTTTGTTGGAAATTATTTCTAATGCAGATTCTTCAACAAAGTTTCGAACTTAAATCTTGAATTTTAATCTAGTATAAAAGATTAGAAAATTAAGCTGATCTGATCAAAATCCATCATTCATTTTTTAAAGCATCGTTAAAAAATCCATTTACAGAAGGATTGTTAATGGGAATGTTAGAATATTCTAGCAAGTCATTAGAAAAATATATTTTTCGGAATTAGAACTATGAATGCCAGAGGACCCTCTGTTAAATTTAGGCTCCTTTTAGAGATTTTTTGTTTAGTTTAGAACTCTAAGAAATCGCTCAACAACTTACAAGATTATTTTTCTGAATTTCTGAATAAGAATAACCAAATCCAGTTACAAAAAAGAAAACATTTGCATTATTTCTAAAATGAGTGCCAAAGAGTAAAATACATTGCCATCTTGATTTTTTTTTCCTCAAAAATTTGTACTTAAGGTTCTCCTAGGCTTAACTGCAGAATTCACTTGTTAAGCCCTAAACTTCATTCACATGTATTGATTGTTCTTAACACTAAACATACCGACACTTTGTATATACCTATTTATACCGCGAGCGGTCAAATGACGGCAAACACCGTTTTCGCTAAAACTCCCTTGTTTCTCAACCGATTTCAACAAAACTTATAGTTTTGAAAAGCTTATAACTCGACTCAAATATGTTTCTCAGACAATTTCCAGCTACAATCAATAACTTTAAAGTTATCTACAGTACAAGAATAATTTTATGAAAAAACATGCTTCAGGACAAAGGTTGTAAATCAGTTATTAAGAACTCGAAAAAAATATCACTTGGTGCCTGAGAAAGCTGAAGTTAGAAGCTATATGTTGCACATATGGAATTTTTTTTAAAAAAAATTCTAAGATCATGGCCACAAAAAATGTAAAAAAGTTGTGTAAAACCCGTACTTTTCAATCAATCAACTGCTAAAGCTGTTCCTGTTACAGTAGAAAATTTTGAAAAAGTGAATTGAAAAGTAGACGTAATTTGTCACATTTTGGCATCTTTAGATTTTTAAAATACTAAATACATAATTTTTGACGGCTTTTCAAAGTTAGTTGTTTTGCGAACTTTTTATGAATCTGGATTTTCTGAGACAATCCCTACACCCAAATTCAGCTTTGCACTGGATTTTGAGTACGTTAACGTATAGTTTAGGCAATAAAACTATACGCAAAAGAAAGCAAATTTCATGCCGGTTCTAGTGATGTAACTGCATTGGCGGTGCAATGCTTTACAAAAATATAATAAATATATTACTGAAAGTAAAACCAGAAAATTTTAGCGAATGCTCGTTTGTTTTTTCGTTTCCTTTCACCCGTCTTCGTGTGCAAAATAGCTTTGAGATATTACCACCCACTGCGCCCGTCTGCCAAGCAAGAATTTGTGCTGACTTCTCAAAATTCAGAAACTAGTTCACTGTTTTATTTATCATATTTTTGTCAAGCATTGCACCGCCAATGCAGTTACACCACTAAAACCGGTATAAAATTTGCTTTCTTTTGCATATAGTTTTATTGCCTAAACCTTACGTTAACGTACTCAAAATCCAGTGCAAAGCTGAATTTGGGTGTGGGGATTGTCTCAGAAAATCCAGATTCATAAAAAGTTCGCAAAACAACTAACTTTGAAAAGCCGTCAAAAATTATGTATTTAGTATTTTAAAAATCTAAAGATGCCAAAATGTGACAAATTACGTCTACTTTTCAATTCACTTTTTCAAAATTTTCTACTGTAACAGGAACAGCTTTGGCAGTTGATTGATTGAAAAGTATGGGTTTTACACAACTTTTTTACATTTTTTGTGGCCATGATCTTAGAATTTTTTTTAAAAAAAATTCCATATGTGCAACATATAGCTTCTAACTTCAGCTTTCTCAGGCACCAAGTGAAATTTTTTTCGAGCTATTAATAACTGATTTACAACCTTTTTCCTGAAGCATGTTTTTTCATAAATTTTTTCTTGTACTGTAGATAACTTTAAAGTTATTGATTGTAGCTGGAAATTGTCTGAGAAACATATTTGAGTCGAGTTATAAGCTTTTCAAAACTATAAGTTTTGTTGAAATCGGTTGAGAAACAAGGGAGTTTTAGCGAAAACGGTGTTTGCCGTCATTTGACCGCTCGCGGTATGAATAGGTATACCACATGCGTTATTCGAAAACCGTAACACTTAAAAAAAATTTAAAAACGCAAAAATACTTGCATTTCAAAAACAAAAATAGTCCTGTCGTTAAATTTGCGAAAAAACAATTATATAAGGCGTAATCATCGTTTAAAGTTCAAAAACCGTCATTTGACCGCCTCCGGTACGTTTAGTGTTAAATTTCTATTTTCTTTATCTAGACGATTTTGTCATAACTCGCATAATCTTAACCCTCTAAAGCTGTTCGGGTCAATATGACCCGAAGCGCACATTTCAAACATCCTTATTTTCATTCCAATATACTGAAGAACTGGGATGTTTTATAGACTAGTATGTACCTACTATGAAAATCATAATCAAATTAACGGCAAAAAACTAAAATTAAAGTTTAGAAAATCGGTTCATTGAGAAATGAAATACAGCGAAGCAAAGTCAAAGATAGATGTTTATTTTTCAAATAAGATTTTTTTTCAACCGGAAGATCCAAGAAAGCGGTCAAAACTTTCATTGAATTCCTAGATATTTATACATCGTCGGAAAGAGACATTCTTAACAATTTAAAAAATCTATATAAGTTAAAGATGTCAGCCAACAAATTGCACCAATCACCGAAACGAATATTTTGCGAACAGCTTTGGAAAGTTAAGGTCTTCAAATAAACAGTGTGAAAAAACGTCTTGATAAAGAAAACTAAAGTTTTAAAACAATCGATATCGATCGAAAGTTAGATGCTAAAAACTCTATTTTGCTGATTATTTAGAACGAATGATGTCTAATTTTGATGTAAAATAGAACCACGTCTTTTCAGCGTCTCGTGTCATGCTTCAAACTTTTCTTAAATTGAAACTTATTGAAAATAAGTAAATTTTTAATAAGTTTTATAATACAAGTTAACCAAATCTGAATAAAAGCCGATTTGTTGAGTTAAAATGTTGCTCTACCCTGCCTCGGAGTAAACCAAATAAGTTGAAATTTGGCATGTGACATTAGACTGAGTCGATTTGGGGACAATTTTGAATTTCCCAAACCCTGGGGTCTAAAAACTTCGTCCTGGTCCAAAACTCATCCATGATTTTTTGTAGAATTTTTATGTAACGTTTACATGAGTAAATTTGAACTTTTAGGTTTGTATGGGAAAATTGAATATTTTGTACTGAAAAATCAACGTCAGTTTTGTTTCTTCTGTGAAACCAAGCCAGCTGACAGATTGTGTGCCAATTTATAAAAATCTCAAAGAAAATTTACTGCTGAACAACTTTGTCGAAGACCATAACATCTTATCTTATTAGGCAAAAAAGTTATTAGCTGTTTAACAGAGGTATGTCTTTTAGCATTGATAAACAATAAATTCGATTGACATCATTGCTGGAGCCTCGCGAAGTATTGCAGGAAAAATCGTCGTGCAATACCTCGCCAGGCACCCTGCAGTGATGTCAATTGAATTTATTGTTTATCAATACGAAAAGACATACCTCTGTTAAACAGCTAATAACTTTTTTGACTAGTGAGATACGAAGTTGCGGTCTTCCACAAAACTGTTCAGCGGAAAATTTACTTGAGGAAATGTATAAATTGACACACAAACTGCCACACAAACACACAAACTGGCTCGGTTCCACAGAAGAAACAAAAATGATGTTGATTTTTCAGTACAAAATATTCAATTTTTTCATACAAACCTAAAAGTTCAAATTTACTCATGTAAACGTTTCTTAAAAATTCTACAAAAAATCATGGATGAGTTTTAGACCAAGACGAAGCTTTTTAGACCCCACACAGTATTAAATAATTACATGTTATAACCTGCAAATAAATGGAACAAGTTATTTCTCTTAAATTTACATGACTTATGACGTAATGTAAATTCCCGAAACGCAATAAATGACATTGTGAATTTACATGACCATAACAATGAAACCGTTCCAGCTCATTATTCCTTTTTAGTTTTTGAATTATGATTCATCAACTTCTAGTCATCAGCCTTGTAACAAAGCATGACAATGATTAAAAAGATATTCATAATGATTTCCCCAACCGATATCCACGAGCTTCAGATTTAAAACGGCATTTTCTTGGCGCATCAAATCAAACTTGCTTCTTACTTGCTCTTATTCGGCCGTTCGATGTTTGTTTGTGAAACGATTCTGCTAGAGGGTGTGTATGAATTTTTTTTTGTAGTTCCGTTAATACTTTTTCTGTGGATTATTTTGAAAACATTTTTTCAATTCTTTTCCAAAACATAGCACGAAGTTTATCCAGTATGTTATTTTTAAAAATATTTCTTTTTATTTGTTCGTTGTACATTTAAATATTATTTGCAAAATGATGGAATGTATGGAAGGGGTAATGAAACTTGTCTTTTGTTTGTTCGAGTATTAAACAATTCCTAATGATTCACTTGTATAAAAATCTATGAACCTAATTTTTATTTGAACTTCAAAGTTAATACTTAAATTCAAGAATATAAAGAAAAAATGCTTTACTGTGCTGAAATTTTGGTAACAACTTATTGAAAATATTGTTGACCTTATTCTGCAATATTTTAATTAAACCATAAATATGACTTCTTTTTGTGCCATTCATTTTTAAGTGTAGGATTTCATATCAACCTTATCGGTTAGAGTTATTCTTATATTGAAAAAAAAAAATGAAATAGAGAAAAGGGGTTAAGTGTAGCTTTGAACAAAATATCACTTCTATCCAATAAAGTTTATGAAATTTTATCGAGTAATATACCATTTTGAAATTTTTTGTTCAAAAAAGGCAATAAACATAATTTATATATGTTGTGAACAGATTTAAAAGAATTTTCCTTTTTATTTTTATAAAAATCGGCAAACAATTAGACACACCCTGTGTGCGACTGCAACGTTTTTGATTCCAAACATCGTTTCAAACAAAAGTCATGTAAAAATACAACAAATTGATCCGAATGAGAAACGCTTGTTTTTTTTTCAAGGCTGCTTTATAATATACAACACATCTGACTGAACTTTACATGAAATCAAACTTTACATGAAATGATAAACTCAGATTTTTTTTCTGTGCAGGGTTTGAGAAATTCAAAAATTACCCCAAATCGACTCAGTCTAATGTGACATTCAGATCGGCCAAAAAACAATTCCAGTATCATTGTATGAGAAAACAAGAATTTTTGTGGACAATTTTCGTAGAAAACGTTATTTTGGTATCCAGCTCATGACTCTGGAAGTCATTAATATTGAAACCTGTTTAAAGCTTCAACGACAGTTTTGAATCAATTTTATGTTTTTTGGCTGAGCTATCAGATGTCTCCAAGATCACTGGAGAGAACTGTCAAAATGTAAACAAAACAAAATAACAAAAATCTAGTCATTTTTGAAAGGGTCGTCTATTTTACGAGTTTCGGACAAATCAATGTTGGAGATTCGTAACAGATTTGTTATATCCTAATGGAAATTTTGAGATTTAGAGACGCCTAGAATCAGTATTGCTGCATGGGACTGTTAATTTTGAACTCAACTGAATGAAATAATTGGTTCCTCTGACTTGTCCAAAATTGTTGGTTGACTTGTTCAGTTAAAAGAATGAAGGTAAAATTAAAAAGATAAATTTACCAAGTTGGTTTATTCATTTTTGAAAATATATACGATTGCACTTCTTCAAGAAATAGGTAGTTCAAAAGTTTATTCGTAACTTTTTAACAGCGCAACAGATGACTTTGTTTTTTTTGTTAATTTTAAACGGCACGTTTAAGTAACAGCGTTCGAAATTTTAAACAGGTTTCTGGATTTTTTATTCTAGTTTATATATCTGTTAATCTGTGATATAAGTTTTGCGTCATATCAAAATTTTCAGTAAAGTAATGAATTCTCTAATTGCCTCGGCTAGACCAAAAAATAAGGGAAAAATTCGTTTCAGCAGACTTTTTGACACTACACGTGAGTGAGTTGATGTGGAATTGTTTTTATTTCTACGTGAATGTCCAAATCAGACCACCAGAAGATTGTTCCCCACAATTCATATTCAACAAGTGTCCGCACCACATCTCTGCTACTAAACAAAGCCAAAGAGCAAAAAAAAATGACAACCCCACGCCATTTTCCGAAGTAAATTAGTTGGTAGGACCATCCGTGAAAGAATAAAACTGTAAATCCAGACAGATCCCTGTTTGCTGCTTGCTCCTGGTCTTCGGGGGCCATTTGTCTGCAAACCAACAAAGTCTTTGTCCAAAAGAACTTTTTTTCGCTTCCACACAATAAGCAACACAAAAAATATTTTGAACGACCAATAAATCCCTGCCGGAATCTGGTCCCTACCATGTAATTGTCACGCAGAACAGCTTCAACTTTGCGGTCCAGATTTCACAAGGTTTTTGGAATCGTAAAACATATAAAATCTGTAGTCGGAACCACTTCATAAGGACCTAAACCTTTTTCAAGTTGGTTATCATTGAATTTGGCTATAATTTGAGTGGATCCATGAATTTTCTGCGATTTTTAGTGAGAAATATTGAAAATTCATCAAGGCCTAACCAAACCAAATTTGGAATAGCGGTGTCGTCCTTTTGAAATCTTCCAAAATGAATCCAATAAGATGTTGGTCTTTCCATCGCCAAATCGGCACCTCCATCAGGATAAGATCCTTGAGTGCGTCTCAAAAGCTTCAGCTTCTGTCAACGAAGGGCTGCTGGTTGAGCCAACAAACGTACTTGTATACGTTCTTTTACTATCGGAACGTGACCGGTTCTTATAATGCGATTATCTAGTAGGATAAAGATTCGTCATAACGGTCGAACCATGCGTAGCCTCAAAATGCTGTAAGCGATGAAATCAAGTCTTAAAGAAAGTTTAACTTTGGAAAAATTTAGATTTCAATAAAAATTCCAGGGAAAAGAAAAAGAGACAACCAATGGAAGACGTGCAAGGCCAAATCTGAAATAGATACCTAGGTAGTCGAAATCACAAATTCCGAAAAGAAAATTGTTGTTGAATACGACTTAAATCACAAAAATGACAAAAATGACAAAAATGACAAAAATGACAAAAATGACAAAAATGACAAAAATGACAAAAATGACAAAAATGACAAAAATGACAAAAATGACAAAAATGACAAAAATGACAAAAATGACAAAAATCAAAAAAATCAAAAAAAAAGACTCAAAAAATGTATATTCCCCTTCAGTAGTAAATTCAGTTAAATTTAATATTCACGAGAACGTTATACGTTTGTTTTATAAATGTTTTAAAAGAGTCAACAAAGGCATGTTTCAGATTTGTAACGTAGGTTTATAGCCCTTTGTAGATCTGAAACTGCTACCGTAGATTGTTTTTACTGGCAATTGCCAAGGTTTTCCAGTATTATTGTTTATTTTTCTCCCGTTAAATTGTTCCTTGTATTGCAAGAATTAAATTAAACGTTACGGCCATATGCGGGGGGCCGAGAAGTCAATAGGTTTTTCGAAATGGCATGATGGTATTTCCACCGCGCAAACAACAAGTCCGGTGTAGGTTGTGGGTGGCTCGTACAAACCCGGTGTTTATTTCCAAATGCAACCGAGATTAGCCTCGGCGTTGTCCCACATTTCACGTTTGCACCGCACCTTTATGGTTAAACAGACACTAGCACCACAACAGGAAGCTGAATGGCTCAAGTAGAGCAACATGGGAAAAAGCAACAGAAAAAAGTAGAAGAAAACATGACTCCCCCACGTGGTTGCTCAATGCTTTGCACTTGGCCCCGGTTGACATATGGTCGTCATTGTGGGTTGCGCGAAAGCACCTCCGAGTATCGTTCGTTCGTCCGTTCGTTCATTCGGTTGTTGAGTTGATACCTTCCTTTGCTGGTGCTACTTCCTGTCTGCCAGACCTTGGTCAGATACATATGTACGTACATATTGGCTACGTCTCTACGTGAACAAAACCATTGCAGCAGCAGCAGCAGCATTGTCGTGAATCGCCATTCATTTATTTACCTTTCGTTGCTATCATTATTTACACAATGTTGGTTTAATTTTTATTTATTTGCTTTAATCTTATCCATTTGTTTTCACTTTCATATTCCCATATCTCATCCGTTGCACCCCAAACCATATGCTTTTTTGTTGGATCGTTAAATGGATGGAAAAATGGAACGAATCAAAACACCCCCGGACTGGACCGGACCGGAAACGATTGACAAATGGCACCCGGTGAAATGGTTTCCCATTATGATTTGCACGGCCACTGAATCAATCAATGATCCATCCATCCGATGGCTGCAACGGCAAAAATGATCAAAAACGAAACGAAAAAAAAAATCACCCGAAGCACGAAGAATGCGAACGGCAGAAGTATCTTATCCTGAACGGGAAATACAGCCTGCATAACTGCCCCCGGAATCTGATCCCGTTGCACAGTGTTGTTTTGGTAAGGATTCATCAGATTCCAGTTCACCTTTTCCTCACTTTCAGTAGATTACTGTCTCTCGCTTCTTGGGCCTACTTTAATAAATCGAAGTTCTAAAAACTATTTCTCTATCCAGGTTCAATTTTCTCAATGTAAAAATTCTTTTGATAAACCAGCTTTATAACTTGTTGAAATGGTTTCAACGATCAGGTTTAGCCGCCCTAAGAAATATTTTTTATCGCCGCCGACCGTGGCCTAGAGGATAGCGTTTAAGTCTTCTTAGCCAGAGGTCATGATATTGAATCTCGGTCACGGCATACATAGCACTATTACTGTGGGCTGCTGGTGTTAGCTTTAGTAAGATGCTAGCCATTATATCATTGAAAGATGTACGCTTTAGTCTTAAGAAGAATTTAGATCTCTTCAAAGAAACATGAAGTGTCACTGAGAAATTGTGATGAGCTTTTTGAGTTCCAATAACGATTCTTCATTCTATGAGTGTGATGGCTATGATACATTTTCGACTACTGCGATTTCATCATTAAGTGAGAATTGTTGAGAGTCATCAGCAAGGAGCACTTTCGGAGTGGAAAGGAGAGAACAAATTAACTGTTTGAAGGTTAAAACTGGAATGACTTTATTTTTTTTCCGGGATTTTAAGCCCAATGGGTTTATTCATCCCAAATGACTTTATTTTGCGTAACCCGCTTGTTTATATACACGGAAAACTCTTAGCATTGCATTGCGTGTGTTGCTTTGATCGGCGAATGCCAACACTCCTCCTCAACACACGCTTTTCATGTCTCTGAATCGCACCGAACCATAACCATCGCCTTGACTACAACGACTCTCTTCCGATTTCGCTCGACGACAACCTCTGTCGTATCCGACGCCCTTCTTACGTTTCGATGGCGTTCCTTATGGCCTAACGCCCTTTCAAGCTTCGAGCCGCATCGCTCTACGCTTCGACGCTCCTCCTGAGGCCTAACGCCTCCCAGAGGCACCAGCCCAACGACCTCCTCTTGGCTTCCCGGTCCGACACCTTTCCATGGCACCGGCTTGACGACCTTCCGTAGTTCCCGGCTCGTGAGTCCACCAGAGGTTTCTGGTCCGACGACCACCTCCTGGCCTCCAATTTCACGACCTTCCACGGTTCCTGTCCGCCAACCTCCCATGGCTTCCGGCACGACGAACCACCAATGATTCCGGTCCGCTCTCAATGGCTCCGGACCAACGACCTTACAAAGCACCTGTCCGACGACCTCTCTCCCGTGTCTCCTGGCTTGCCGACATCCAGCCGGCTTTCCGGCCCGACGACCTACCAGGCTCCTGGCCCGACAACCTCACACGGTTCTGGCTCGACGACGTTCCTCTGGATTCCCGGCGCTGACTTGTCCTCCCATTGGCTTCTTGCTGGCTTGATACCACTACCGATTCCACTCCTCCTTTCCACTAGTGCTGGGCCCATAACCTGTTGAGAGTCATCAGCAAGGAGCACTTTCGGAGTGGAAAGGAGAGATCAAATTAACTGTTTGAAGGTTAAAAGTGGAATGACTTTATTTTGCGTAACTCGCTTGTTTATATACACAAAAAACTCTTAGCATTGCATTGCGTTTGTTGCACACTCATCTGGCGCAACCCCTTATGTTTTGATCCGTTATCGGATAAGACTGGGTTAACTCCTTTTTGGTGTACAGGCCTTGTACCCTTTATAGGGTACATAGGCTGCACGTCATATCGTCGGGTCAAATTTACACATTATTTCAAACGCTTGCCCACTCGGTGTGGATGTGAGCCGTTTTTTGTGTGAAATGAAATGCGGCATGCAAAAAAAATAAAATTGAGAGCAAGTTAGGTTTATCAAAAAATAAATATTTTATTTAATGATTAAAAAACTTAGAATACATTTTTTTAAGGTTGAAATTTAAACAGCAGTAAAATGGAGCATGCAAGTGAATGTTGAATTTTCAGCAAGTACTGCAATTCGCCGTTTACTTTTTTGTTTCGCCAACCATCATTGCTCCTCGGGTGACGGCGATATTTTCACAAGATTAAAAACTACCCGTCTTGAAGCGTACTCGGGCTTTTCCAGAAAAAGTGTAATATTGAACCAACAAAATGACCCCTTATTTGACAGATCCTGGAGGTTCGCAATAATGGGTCAATTTTACATTTGTTCAAGTGTTCCCCCAAATGAGTGTGTGCTTTGATCGGCGAATGCCAACAAGAATTTTCCTAGAAATGTGATAGAGTACGATAAGATTATTTTTTGAACTCGACGTTAGGCAGAGCAAAGCCGTTTGCCTTCAGAGAAACAATTCTGGTTTTGGGAATTGCGTGGAAATATTAATCTTCTGTTAGGGTCTGTATGTTTCCTCAAATGGGGAGCTCTACAATTTCTCATTTTTAGATTTTGGAATCCACAGCACGTGGAAGCTACATGGTTGAGAGTCCCATATCTGGGATACGCGTGAAGAGGAGCAAATTTCGATGGAGAAATTGCTAAGTCCAGTTGAACAAAGCTCCGGGTCCGGATGGCATCCCTAACGTAGCAGTGAAGGCCGCGCTCCTGGAACATTCTGAAATGTTCCGGTCATCACTAAACAGTATGTGCCTAAGAGGGTCTTCCAAGATGTGTGGAAGCAGCAGCGATTGGTGCTCCTGCCCAAACCGGGTAGGCCATCAGGCTTGTCGCCCGATATGTCTCTTGGACACTGCTGAAAATGTGCTGGAGAAGGTGGCCCAGAGCAGGCTACACAGCTCTACACCGAAGGTGCGAACGGTCTATCCGATAAACAGTTTGGTTTTCGGAAAGGCTGCAGAACGGCCGTTCGACGTGTCATCCAAGGGGCAGACGAAGCCAGACTGAATAAGACCGGTTTTGCACAGTGGTCACTCTTGACGTTAAGAACGCTTTCAAAAGCGTAAGTTGTGCAGCGATTGCTCATTCGTATGAGGATTCTGGCATATATCTGTAAGATGGTGGGGTGTTACTTCCGTAATCGCCAACTACAGTATATGACCAGTGAGGGACTGGAAACAGTGAGTGTCTCGGCCGGGATTCCACAAGGATCGATACTTGGCCCGGTATTATTGACTGGCAACACAGTTCAACGGTATGTTCTGTTTGTGTGTGTATCTTTTCCAATCTTCACTTCAAGTTGAAATCTCGCCACGTGAACTTGTAATTTTTCATCGTTCTCAAAATTACACCTTTATACAAGTCAATTACGGTTCTTGAAGTTATTTTCCCGCGGTATCCGAAGGCCCTACTCTGCCAATAGATTATGGGCCCAGCAGAGTAGATCTGCCAATAGATTATGAGCCCCGTAGAAACTGTACGGGTCCAAAAACGATAGTTGGAGCTTTCGGATGAAGCTGATTGATGGGGGAAAGTTGATTGATGAGTTGCTAAAGTGGAAAAATCGTGCTGAAGAAGAAGAAGAGTCGGAAACGGCCTTGTTCAGTGGATCCAGCGAATATGCTGAAAAGTGTTTTTGATGCAAAAAACAAGAGCACAAAAAGGCGCAAAGTGAAGATTATAAGCTGTGGAAGAAGATAAAAAAGTGGCCTAAGAGGGAAGAAGAAAAGGCTCACAGTGTAGTGAATACAAAGTGTGATGATGATAATTGGGCTTTTCTTTCTTTCTGCGACCGGTAAAAAGTCAAGCTACTTGTCATATTGTGAACAATCGAGAATTTTTCGACAAAATAGACGATAGTGTGAGTGAAGTACTACATGTTGCTAACGTTGCAAAAGTAAGAGTCCAAGGTCGAGGTAGTGGTACCTAGGGACTGTTTGATGAGAGAAACAGACTTCGGGAAATAATGGAATGGAAGGTGCTTTGTTTGTGTCGGATATGAATTCGAATCTTATTTCGGTAAAAGTACTCTTGCGAAAAGCTTATGTAGGGACATTTGACAAAAGTGCTGCCAAAATTGCTCTGAACGGGATCGTGGGAGCATATGCAGATCTGCTGCATAATTTTTTCGCTGGTGAGGCGCTGATGAAAATGTTAGACTACAGTCACAAATTTAAGGCAGCAGAGTGCAGTTGCAGTGATGTTTGTGAGATGTGTGTTGAAGGAAAAATGCATAGAATTCCTTTTCCAAAGGAGTCGGAGAAGAAAACGTCAGCTGTTATGAATTTGGTACACACGGGTATCTGTGACCCGATGAGAACGTCAACGTTGAGCGGTCGCAGATATTTCCTTAACTTCATCGATGACCACAGCAGGTGGACATCATCAAACGGAAATCTTAAGTACTACAGAAGTTGAAGGAATTTGTTGAGTTGGCATAAACACAGTTCGGCAGTAGGGGAAAAGTTCATATAACGCCCCATGTGGCTAATACGCGCCACCCTTGTTTTGAAGAATCTGAAACATTTTAAGCCAGCAAAATATTACCAATTTGTTTTAAATGCTGTGATTGATCATGGCAAGTATGAATTTTTCCTTAAAATGGCCCTGTGTCGTGATAATTTCACAATTTAGGTTTTTCTTCATTTCGATCTTAATTTTAAAACACTTCCAATAAGGTGTCACCAAGCAGAGAAAAACGAATAAGACCATATTTTCTGACACATCGATATAGGAGAATCTAAACTATGATTTAATGCTAAAAAATCATACTAAACTCGCTAAGGTATGCTTTTTATGGGTATGTTCTATCACGGCCCATGCGCTCTTTATAACGCGCCAATCGTAGTAGGCTGAAAATAGCATTAATTTTTCAAAAAGGCCAATTTTCATTGAAAATGAACAAAAAGTCTAAAACCATATTTTGAGCGTTAATTCAGCCCAAAGAATCTATTTTTCATTTTTTGTTAAATTTCTATTAGTCCATTTTGATTTTCATTTCAGTCAAATTGTCTGTAAGTATTGGTGTGTTTTCGGTCTTCGGCTGCTCTCGGGTGTGTTCGGCTGCTAGGCGCATATTGAATATACAGCGGCGCGTATTCGCAACACAGTTTTGTTCTGTGGCTTTGAATATGGTTTTTAAAAATCAAGTTTTTAAAGAAACTATAGCAATTTGAGTAATAAAAAATCATAGGAACTTGTAGAAAAAACTTTTCTTCAACGATTACACCCATTTTTAACACAATTTGTACGTGGAATACATAGAAAATCAGCGATTCGCTTAGGTGGCGCATAATAGGGCATGTTCCCCTAAACCCAAAATCATCTAATCAGACCGAGGCGGAGAGTATACGGGAAAACAGGTCAACATCTCAAATCTAACGGCATTCTGAATCAATTTACTGCAACTTCTTCGCCTCAGCAGAATGGGGTGGCAGAACGAAAAAATCGTTACCTTGTTGAGATGGCAAGAAGCGTGCTTACTTAAGCGGGACTAGATGAACTGCAAATTATCTGCAAAATCGTTTGCCAACTCGCTCTATTGAAGTCACTCCTTTCGAGCTGTGGTTTGGTTATAAACCATGTTTGAAGAAAATAAAACCGTTTGGATGAGATGTTCATTGCCATGTACCCAAGGAAAAGCGTGGTAAATTGGATGTTAAGGCACTAAAGCTGAAGTTCATGGGTTACAGCGAAATCACAAAGGGTTATCGTTTGTTAGATGTTCGTACCCGAAAAGTCACCATTAGCAGAGATGTTTTATTTCTTAGCACTTTCGATCCTATCGTTGTTGCTGAAGATGAACCCCATGATATTCCGATATTCACCCCTGTAGATTATACTCCCCCCGTCACCCCAGGCCCCAGAGGTATGCCATGAACACCTCCCTCCTTGTTGTAGATTGTACAATTGTTTGCTCTCAAAATAGTGATGATGATTCGAATGAGGTATGGGTTGATACTGACAGCTCTTTTCATAATCAGGATGATGATTCTGACGACCGGCTCAAAGATCCACTGGCTTTGAATTTGCGACGCTCGGAAATATCGACCAAGGGCATACTTCCCCAAAGGTATGTGTGTGCTGCTGAGGAGCAGGAGAAAGAATCGCGTACGTATTCCGAGGCCCAAGCCAGTTGCCATAGAAATGAATGGCAACAGGCAAGGTCGGAGGAATTGGAGGCGATAAGAGCGAATCACGCTTGGAATATTGTTGATCTACAAGTCGGGGCTTTCGACAATAAATGGGTTTTTAAAATGAAACTCGGTGCAGATCGAACAGTCAAGTGTTTCAAAGCTCGCCTCGTTGCCAAGGGTTTTAAATAATCAGCGTTCTGGAACAGAATATGACGAAATATTCGCTCCCGTTGTACGTTTGACTACTTTCCGAGCCCTTCTCTCGATTGCAGCCTGAAGAGATATGGTTGTCTAGCAAAATCATGTAAAGTCAGCCTTCCTGTACGGCAACCTTGAGGAGGAGATCTTCATCCAACAGCCACCAGGATTTGCTGTGAAAGGGTCAGAAAGCAAGGTATGCCGATTGAATTAAAGTCTGTATGGCTAAAAACAAGCTGCGCGATCCTGAAGTATCCGTCTTCACGAAGTTCTGGTCGAAGAAAAGTTCCAACGGTGTGAGTCCGACCCGTGTCTTCACCGTAAGAAGATTGGTGAACAATTGTATTTTGTGCCTGTGAATGTGGATGACCTTATTGTTTCGAGCGAAGATAGGTTTATCGCTGAATGTTTGTAGAAGGCTTTGAAAAGGAATTTCGACACAAGCTGTTTAAGAGAAGTAAGACAGTATCTAGCAATGGAGGTGGAACGCAACGCAGGAGGAGACTATTTTGTAAGTCAGCAACGTTAAATTGCTGATGTTGTGAGTGCTGCTGGACTAGAATATGCCAAAGACTCGTCGATCCTACTGCATGAAGGAAAGCAAGAGAATGATACAATAGACTGAGTCGATTTGGGGTCATTTTTGAATTTCTCAAACCCTGGGGTCTAAAAAGCTTCGTCTTGGTCCAAAACTCATCCATGATTTTTTGCAGAATTTTTCAGTAACGTTTACATGAGTAAATTTGAACTTTTAGGTTTGTTTGGGAAAATAGAATATTTTGTACTATGAAATCAACATCATTTTTGTTTCTTCTGTGGAACCAAGACAGCTAATGGTTTTTGTGCCAATTTATGAAATTCCTAAAGGAAATTTTCCGCTGAACAACTTTGTTGAAGACTGTAACTTAGTATCTTAATAGGTGAAAAAGTTATTGGTTGTTTAACAGGGGCATGTTTTCTTTGCATTGATAAACAATAAATTCAATTGACATCACTGCTGGGTGCCTGGCGAGGTATTGCATGGTTACTTTTCATGCTATACTTCGCGAGACTCCAGGAGTGATGTCAATTGAATTTATTATTTATAAATGCGAAAAGACATACCTCTGTTAAACAGCTAATAACTTTTTTGCCTAATAAGATACGAAGTTATGATATTCTACGAAGCTGTTCAGCGAAAAATTTCCTTTCGGAATTTTATAAATTGGCACAAAAACTGTCAGCTGGCTCGGTTCCACAGAAGAATAAAAAATAATGTTGATTTTTCAGAACAAAATATTCAATTTTCCCATACAAACCTAAAAGTTCAAATTTACTCATGTAAACGTTACTTAAAAATTCTGCAAAAAATCATGGATGAGTTTTGGACCAAGACGAAGCTTTTTAGACCCCAGGGTTTGACAAATTCAAAAATGACCCCAAATCGACTCAGTCTAATGATACAAGCCTGCTATCAAATAATCACGAATATCAGCGATTTATTGGAAAACTGTTGTTTAAAGCTGTGAATACTCCCCCAGATGTAGCGGCATCGGTATCAAAACTTAATCGTCAAACCAGCAAGCCTACTCAGCGAGATTGGAATGAACTCCAGCGAGTTATACGATTTCTAAAAGGTTCTGCCAACCTCAAGCTCCATCTGAGTGATAGAATGGATAATTCTGGATTGGTCGGATTCGCAGATGCTGATTGGGCTGAATGCCGTGATGGTCGTAAGTCAAACAATGGATACATATTCCAAAACAACGGCGGCACAATATCTTGGGCATGCAGAAAACAGTCTTGCGTTTCAGTATCTACTGCTGAGGTCGAGTTTGTCGCTCTCTCGGAAGCTTCCCAAGAAGGGCTTTGGTTACAACGTTTCGTGCTGGACCTGGGTGAGAAGAAAGACGTGAGTGTAACCTCGTCCATTTTGCGGTACGGAGAGGAACACCTGGAAGGCAGCCTTGACCAGGCAGTGTAATCTGCAAAAGCTCTGCAGCTTGCAGCGGTTGATAAACCTGCGAGTCATCAGCGCTTACCAAACAGTGCTGCCTCGGTAGCTGCTAAAGTTGTGGCAGGAGTCATTCCCATCTCGGTCTTGCTAGAGGAAGATATTTTCTGCTACGAGTACAAGCACATGCCCAATAGACTGAGTCGATTTGGGGTCATTTTTGAATTTCTCGAACCCTGGGGTCTTAAAAGCTTCGTTTTGGTCCAAAACTCATCCATGATTTTTTGCAGAATTTTTAAGTAACGTTTACATGAGTAAATTTGAACTTTTAGGTTTGTATGGAAAAATTGAATATTTTGTACTGAAAAATCAACATCATTTTTGTTTCTTCTGTGGAACCGAGCCTGCTAATGGTTTTTGTGCCAATTTATAAATTTCTTCTAGGAAATTTTCCGCTGAACAACTTTGTCGAATATCATAACTTCGTATCTTTTAAGACAAAAAAGTTATTAGCTGTTTAACAGGTGTATGTCTTTTGGCATTGATAAACAAGAAATTCAATTGACACCATTGCTTGGTGCCTAGCGAAGTATTGCAAGACCACTTTTCATGCCATACTTCGTGGGGCACAAGCAGTGGTGTCAATTGAATTCATGGTTTATCAATCCAAAAAGACATACACCTGTTAAACAGCTAATAACTTTTTTGTCTTAAAAGATACGAAGTTATGATATTCGACAAAGTTGTTCAGCGGGAAATTTCCTAGAAGAAATTTATAAATTGGCACAAAAATCATAAGCAGGCACGGTTCCACAAAAGAAACAAAAATGATGTTGATTTTTCAGTACAAAATATTCAATTTTCCCATACAAACCTAAAAGTTCAAATTTACTCATGTAAACGTTACTTAAAAATTCTGCAAAAAATCATGGATGAGTTTTGGACCAAAACGAAGCTTTTAAGACCCCAGGGTTTGATAAATTCAAAAAAGACCCCAAATCGACTCAGTCTAATGCCCAATGTGCGGAAACATGCCAGAAAGACCACGTTGTCCAACTGGCAGCACCAGTGGAACAGTTCGGAACGCGGCTGGTGGACCCATCGCTCGGATTTTGGATGGATCGGAGACATAGAGAGATGGTTTTCTGCATTACGCAGTTCTTGACTGGTCACGGAAGATTCATGCAGTACCACCATCGGTTTGGACACGTGGCCTCGCCATTCTGCCCAATCTGCGGTGACACGGTTGAGACACCAAAGTACGTAGTGTTCAACTGTCCGAGGTTCGAAGGGGTACGCACTAACAAACTTGCAGCCTGGGGACCAGACACGATAGCCGATAACATCGGGCGGAGAATGTGTTAGGATACCAATACTTGGCGCGTGTTCAGCGATGGGTTCACCCGGATCATGACTGCCCTGCAGAGGAGTTGGAACCAGCACCAGTCCGCGACCGGTGCACCGGTGTAGGGTGACTCCTTCGTGTGTAGGATATCTTCACGCGCCCTCTGCGACGAAGGCTGCGTGGATAAGACATGACCTTCTCCGCAGTGAAACTCGTAGGGGGAAGAGTATTCACGCCGCGGAATACTCTCGGATAGACTTACTTCCAGTTATCGGCGGGTAAGTCACTCGAGTCGGTGTAGGATGACGTCGTCGCCGGGAATTATCCGAGTAGTTTCGTAAAGCCCCGGACGTGTGCTTTGACAGGCGCGTGTTCAGGATAAGCTGCTCTCGATTCGGCACACGGACGGGCAAAGAGGAGGGGGCCTCGATCCAAACTAAGCAGAGCCAAGAACTCGAGGAGAGGTCATTGGTCTCTAGCAGTGGTTTCGAACAGAGGCAGAATGTTTTGTTTTAAGGTTTCTTCAATAAATTTTTTTCTACAAATTACAATTCTACATTTGAACAGTGTAAAAGTCGGTTTTGATTTCTTTTTATTTTTTGAAATTAATTCGTTAGAGCAAGTTCACTGGTGTTGGGAAAAAGTGATGGAAATTTTGTCACTTTATGCACATTTGGAAAATTTTACTATGCAAAATCATTTTCAAGACCTGTGGCCTTCAAGTTTTTCTACAACACGTGTTGTATTTTCACAAGCTGTGATGCAAAAATAGCAATATTTCTATCACATACGGCTGAAATAGAAACAGTGCTGTAAAAAAATACAACGCCCAAAGATCTTGAAAACATTTTTCCATGGTAAAATTTTCAAAATGTCAAAATTTCTAGCACTTTTTCCCAGCACCAGTGAACTTGCTCTTAGAAATTCCTAGTTTGGAAAATATGTAAAAATTTTAAAGAATTATTTTTAATGCTTAAAATGACATATATCACAATCCATTTTCCGTCGAAGCTCTAGATGAAGCTTTCTTTCAATTTCTTTTTCCCAAGGGGTACTTAATAATCTCATTGATTCTTAAGCTCTAAAAATTTCTCATGTCAGCTTTCTCCTATTTTTCTCCACTTTTCTCCGAAAATTTAATAACTTTATCAGATATCAATTTTCAATCCCTTTACTCTAACCTTTTTTCCTTTTAAACAAATGAGTTTCAATATTTCCCTTCTCTGGTGTATTTCCGTAACGACAGGCAAAAGAGATGGAACGGGAACGCAACCTGATTCTCACCTGTGCCGGCGACGCCATCCCGGAAGGATTCAACAGCTCCGTCTTTCATACCAACAAGAAGAGTAACCAACATATCTGCAACAAACGTGAAAAGGTAGGCCTAAACTTTTCGCCCTAATCCGATTTAGCGACTGAATGAATGAGGATCCTAATAAGAGTTCTTTTTTCTCACTTTTTTCACTCTTTCACATTTCACGGTATGTTAAACTTTTGGCGGCCGCCGCGTTTGGTTCCAACTTTTTTTTTGTTCGTGGTTCATCAGCTTAAAACGATTCGCGAGAAGAATGCCGAAAGGCTCATCAAGCAAGGACTCCGCTGGGAGCGGGAACGTCTTCAGATGGAGGAATACAACCGGCAAAAGGAGATTGAACGTCGTTCTCGGCGTGAGGCTTTGCTGGAGCAGGAGAAGCTCTACATGATTGAGGACAGCGAGCGGGCGTTGAATTTGTTGAAGTTGAAGGGCACCAAAGGCCCAGGGCGGGATCTGGATCTGAGAGCTTTGCTGATGCAACAACGTCACGAATTGGGTCAGAAGATTCAGAAGCGTGATTTCGATTTGACCGAAGACCGGCAGGTGGATTCCGATAGAGGAAAAGATAAGAAAAGACGCAGTAGTAAACATACTGTGCGGAAGCCTAAGAGTGCGGTATCATCGGAACCGGAAGGCACTTCACCGGAAGAGGGTTACATCTCGATGGCGGCCATTCAGGTGGACTCGACGAGTGAGTTGGAGTCATCGATTGTGATCAAAATTGATAGAGACGGTGGCGAAGATTCGGATTTGATAGATGATTTGAGCACTCTGGAGGGTTCCGAGGTTCTCGAGGGTGGCGGCTCGGAAACGGAAGATCCGGATGAAGTCAACCGGTTGGCGATGTTGGCGATTGCCGAAGCTGAAAAAGCGGCCAAGATTGCCGAGGAAGAAGCTGCCAAGGCAGCTGAGGCCGAAGCCATGAAGGAAGAGATGAATCGGGCGATCGAGAAAAAGAAATCCAAAGCCAAAAATGAGGATCCCAAAATTACCAAATTGAAACAGGCGGATGTAAGTTTTTTTTTACGTTTATACTTTGAAGGCAGCTAAAACTGCCGATTCGGATTTTGAAATCCGACCAAAAACATTTTGAAGATTGGCCCAAAAAGCTGACCTATTGATAATTTTGGAAAATAAGTAAAATAAAGAAAATGACAAAAATGACAAAAATGACAAAAATGACAAAAATGACAAAAATGACAAAAATGACAAAAATGACAAAAATGACAAAAATGACAAAAATGACAAAAATGACAAAAATGACAAAAATGACAAAAATGACAAAAATGACAAAAATGACAAAAATGACAAAAATGACAAAAATGACAAAAATGACAAAAATGACAAAAATGACCAAAATGACAAAAATGACAAAAATGACAAAAATGACACAAATGACGAAAATGACAAAAATGACAAAACTGACAAAAATGACAAAAATGACAAAAATGACAAAAATGACAAAAATGACAAAAATGACAAAAATGACAAAAATGAAAAAAATGACAAAAATGACAAAAATGACAAAAATGACAAAAATGACAAAAATGACAAAAATGACAAAAATGACAAAAATGACAAAAATGACAAAAATGACAAAAATGACAAAAATGACAAAAATGACAAAAATGACAAAAATGACAAAAATTACAAAAATTACAAAAATTACAAAAATTACAAAAATTACAAAAATTACAAAAATTACAAAAATTACAAAAATTACAAAAATTACAAAAATTACAAAAATTACAAAAATTACAAAAATTACGAAAATTACAAAAATTACAAAAATTACAAAAATTACAAAAATTACAAAAATTACAAAAATTACAAAAATGACAAAAATTACAAAAATTACAAAAATTACAAAGATTACAAAGATTACAAAAATGACAAAAATTAAAAAAATTACAATATTACAAAATTTACAAAAATTACAAAAATTACAAAAATTACAAAAATTACAAAAATTACAAAAATTACAAAAATTACAAAAATTACAAAAATTACAAAAATTACAAAAATTACAAAAATTACAAAAATGACAAAAATTACAAAAATTACAAAAATTACAAAAATTACAAAAATTACAAAAATTACAAAAATTACAAAAATTACAAAAATTACAAAAAATACAAAAATTACAAAAATTACAAAAATTACAAAAATTACAAAAATTACAAAAATTACAAAAATTACAAAAATTACAAAAATTACAAAAATTACAAAAATTACAAAAATTACCAAAATTACAAAAATTACAAAAATTACAAAAATTACAAAAATTACAAAAATTACAAAAATTACAAAAATTACAAAAATTACAAAAATGACAAAAATTACAAAAAATACAAAAATTACAAAAATGACAAAAATTACAAAAATTACAAAAATTACAAAAATTACAAAAATTACAAAAATTACAAAAATTACAAAAATTACAAAAATTACAAAAATTACAAAAATTACAAAAATTACAAAAATTACAAAAATTACAAAAATTACAAAAATGACAAAAATTAAAAAATAACAAAAATTACAAAAATTACAAAAATTACAAAAATTACAAAAATTACAAAAATTACAAAAATTACAAAAATTACAAAAATTACAAAAATTACAAAAATTACAAAAATTACAAAAATTACAAAAAATTACAAAAATTACAAAAATTACAAAAATTACAAAAATTACAAAAATTACAAAAATTACAAAAATTACAAAAATTACAAAAATTACAAAAATTACAAAAATTACAAAAATTACAAAAATTACAAAAATTACAAAAATTACAAAAATTACAAAAATTACAAAAATTACAAAAATTACAAAAATTACAAAAATTACAAAAATTACAAAAATTACAAAAATTACAAAAATGACAAAAATTAAAAAAATTTAATATTACAAAATTTACAAAAATTACAAAAATTACAAAAATTACAAAAATGACAAAAATGACAAAAATTACAAAAATGTCAAAAATTACAAAAATTACAAAAATTACAAAAATTACAAAAATTACAAAAATTACAAAAATTACAAAAATTACAAAAATTACAAAAATTACAAAAATTACAAAAATTACAAAAATTACAAAAATTACAAAAATTACAAAAATTACAAAAATTACAAAAATTACAAAAATTACAAAAATTACAAAAATTACAAAAATTACAAAAATTACAAAAATTACAAAAATTACAAAAATTACAAAAATTACAAAAATTACAAAAATTACAAAAATTACAAAAATTACAAAAATTACAAAAATTACAAAAATTACAAAAATTACAAAAATTACAAAAATTACAAAAATTACAAAAATTACAAAAATTACAAAAATTACAAAAATTACAAAAATTACAAAAATTACAAAAATTACAAAAATTACAAAAATTACAAAAATTACAAAAATTACAAAAATTACAAAAATTACAAAAATTACAAAAATTACAAAAATTACAAAAATTACAAAAATGACAAAAATTACAAAAATTACAAAAATTACAAAAATTACAGAAATTACAAAAATTACAAAAATTACAAAAATTACAAAAATTACAAAAATTACAAAAATTACAAAAAATACATAAATTACAACAATTACAAAAATTACAAAAATTACAAAAATAACAAAAAATTACAAAAATAACAAAAATTACAAAAATGACAAAAATTACAAAAATTACAAAGATTACAAAAATTACAAAAATGACAAAAATTACAAAAATGACAAAAATGACAAAAATGACAAAAATGACAAAAATGACAAAAATGACAAAAATGACAAAAATGACAGAAATGACAGAAATGACAAAAATGACAAAAATGACAAAAATGACAAAAATGACAAAAATGACAAAAATGACAAAAATGACAAAAGTGACAAAAATGACAAAAATGACAATAATGACAAAAATGACAAAAATGACAAAAATGACAAAAATGACAAAAATGACAAAAATGACAAAAATGACAAAAATGACAAAAATGACAAAAATGACAAAAATGACAAAAATGACAAAAATGACAAAAATGACAAAAATGACAAAAATGACAAAAATGACAAAAATGACAAAAATGACAAAAATGACAAAAATGACAAAAATGACAAAAATGACAAAAATGACAAAAATGACAAAAATGACAAAAATGACAAAAATGACAAAAATGACAAAAATGACAAAAATGACAAAAATGACAAAAATGACAAAAATGACAAAAATGACAAAAATGACAAAAATGACAAAAATGACAAAAATGACAAAAATGACAAAAATGACAAAAATGACAAAAATGACAAAAATGACAAAAATGACAAAAATGACAAAAATGACAAAAATGACAAAAATGACAAAAATGACAAAAATGACAAAAATGACAAAAATGACAAAAATGACAAAAATGACAAAAATGACAAAAATGACAAAAATGACAAAAATGACAAAAATGACAAAAATGACAAAAATGACAAAAATGACAAAAATGACAAAAATGACAAAAATGACAAAAATGACAAAAATGACAAAAATGACAAAAATGACAAAAATGACAAAAATTACAAAAATTACAAAAATTACAAAAATTACAAAAATTACAAAAATTACAAAAATTACAAAAATTACAAAAATGACAAAAATGACAGAAATGACAGAAATGACAGAAATGACAAAAATGACAAAAATGACAAAAATGACAAAAATGACAAAAATGACAAAAATTACAAAAATGACAAAAATGACAGAAATGACAAAAATGACAAAAATGACAAAAATGACAAAAATGACAAAAATGACAAAAATGACAAAAATGACAAAAATGACAAAAATGACAAAAATGACAAAAATGACAAAAATGACAAAAATGACAAAAATGACAAAAATGACAAAAATGACAAAAATGACAAAAATGACAAAAATGACAAAAATGACAAAAATGACAAAAATTACAAAAATTACAAAAATTACAAAAATTACAAAAATTAGAAAAATTACAAAAATTACAAAAATTACAAAAATTACAAAAATTACAAAAATTACAAAAATAACAAAAATAACAAAAATTACAAAAATAACAAAAATTACAAAAATTACAAAAATGACAAAAATTAAAAAAATGACAAAAATGACAAAATTTACAAAAATTACAAAAATTACAAAAATTACAAAAATTACAAAAATTACAAAAATTACTAAAATTACAAAAATTACAAAAATTACAAAAATTACAAAAATTACAAAAATTACAAAAATTACAAAAATTACAAAAAATACAAAAATGACAAAAATTACAAAAATTACAAAAATTACAAAAATTACAAAAATTACAAAAATTACAAAAATTACAAAAATTACTTAAATTACAAAAATGACAAAAATTACAAAAATTACAAAAATTACAAAAATTACAAAAATTACAAAAATTACAAAAATTACAAAAATTACAAAAATTACAAAAATTACAAAAATTACAAAAATTACAAAAATTACAAAAATTACAAAAATTACAAAAATTACAAAAATTACAAAAATTACAAAAATTACAAAAATTACAAAAATTACAAAAATACAAAAATTACAAAAATTACAAAAATTACAAAAATTACAAAAATTACAAAAATTACAAAAATTAAAAAAATTACAAAAATTACAAAAATTACAAAAATTACAAAAATTACAAAAATAACAAAAATTACAAAAATTACAAAAATTACAAAAATGACAAAAATTACAAAAATGACAAAGATTACAAAAATTACAAAAATGACAAAAATTACAAAAATGACAAAAATGACAAAAATGACAAAAATGACAAAAATGACAAAAATGACAAAAATGACAAAAATGACAAAAATGACAAAAATGACAAAAATGACAAAAATGACAGAAATGACAAAAATGACAAAAATGACAAAAATGACAAAAATGACAAAAATGACAAAAATGACAAAAATGACAAAAATGACAAAAATGACAAAAATGACAAAAATGACAAAAATGACAAAAATGACAAAAATGACAAAAATGACAAAAATGACAAAAATGACAAAAATGACAAAAATGACAAAAATGACAAAAATGACAAAAATGACAAAAATGACAAAAATGACAAAAATGACAAAAATGACAAAAATGACAAAAATGACAAAAATGACAAAAATGACAAAAATGACAAAAATGACAAAAATGACAAAAATGACAAAAATGACAAAAATGACAAAAATGACAAAAATTACAAAAATTACAAAAATGACAGAAATGACAAAAATGACAAAAATGACAAAAATGACAAAAATGACAAAAATGACAAAAATGACGAAAATGACAAAAATGACAAAAATGACAAAAATGACAAAAATGACAAAAATGACAAAAATGACAAAAATGACAAAAATGACAAAAATGACAAAAATGACAAAAATGACAAAAATGACAAAAATGACAAAAATGACAAAAATGACAAAAATGACAAAAATGACAAAAATGACAAAAATGACAAAAATGACAAAAATGACAAAAATGACAAAAATGACAAAAATGACAAAAATGACAAAAATGACAAAAATGACAAAAATGACAAAAATGACAAAAATGACAAAAATGACAAAAATGACAAAAATGACAAAAATGACAAAAATGACAAAAATGACAAAAATGACAAAAATGACAAAAATGACAAAAATGACAAAAATTACAAAAATTACAAAAATTACAAAAATTACAAAAATTACAAAAATTACAAAAATTACAAAAATTACAAAAATTACAAAAATTACAAAAATTACAAAAATTACAAAAATTACAAAAATTACAAAAATTACAAAAATTACAAAAATTACAAAAATTACAAAAATTACAAAAATTACAAAAATTACAAAAATTACAAAAATTACAAAAATTACAAAAATTACAAAAATTACAAAAATTACAAAAATTACAGAAATGACAAAAATGACAAAAATGACAAAAATGACAAAAATGACAAAAATGACAAAAATGACAAAAATGACAAAAATGACAAAAATGACAAAAATGACAAAAATGACAAAAATGACAAAAATGACAAAAATGACAAAAATGACAAAAATGACAAAAATGACAAAAATGACAAAAATGACAAAAATGACAAAAATGACAAAAATGACAAAAATGACAAAAATGACAAAAATGACAAAAATGACAAAAATGACAAAAATGACAAAAATGACAAAAATGACAAAAATGACAAAAATGACAAAAATGACAAAAATGACAAAAATGACAAAAATGACAAAAATGACAAAAATGACAAAAATGACAAAAATGACAAAAATGACAAAAATGACAAAAATGACAAAAATGACAAAAATGACAAAAATGACAAAAATGACAAAAATGACAAAAATGACAAAAATGACAAAAATGACAAAAATGACAAAAATGACAAAAATGACAAAAATGACAAAAATGACAAAAATGACAAAAATGACAAAAATGACAAAAATGACAAAAATGACAAAAATGACAAAAATGACAAAAATGACAAAAATGACAAAAATGACAAGAATTACAAAAATGACAAAAATGACAAAAATGACAAAAATTACAAAAATTACAAAAAATACAAAAATTACAAAAATAACAAAATTTACAAAAATTACAAAAATTACAAGAATTACAAAAATTACAAAAATTACAAAAATTACAAAAATTACAAAAATTACAAAAATGACAAAAATGACAAAAATGACAAAAATGACAAAAATGACAAAAATAACAGAAATGACAAAAATGACAAAAATGACAAAAATGACAAAAATAACAAAAATTACAAAAATTACAAAAATTCAAAAATTACAAAAATGACAAAAATTACAAAAATTACAAAAATTACAAAAATGACAAAAATTACAAAAATTACAAAAAATACAAAAATTACAAAAAATACAAAAATGACAAAAATGACAAAAATGACAAAAATGACAAAAATTACAAAAATTACAAAAATCACAAAAATTACAAAAAATACAAAAATTACAAAAATAACAAAAAATTACAAAAATTACAAAAATTACAAAAATTACAAAAACTACATAAATTACAAAAATTACAAAAATTACAAAAAATACAAAAATTACAAAAATTACAAAAATTACAAAAATTACAAAAATTACAAAAATTACAAAAATTACAAAAATTACAAAAATTACAAAAATTACAAAAATTACAAAAATTACAAAAATTACAAAAATTACAAAAATTACAAAAATTACAAAAATTACAAAAATTACAAAAATCACAAAAATTACAAAAATTACAAAAATTACAAAAATTACAAAAATTACAAAAATTACAAAAATTACAAAAATTACAAAAATTACAAAAATTACAAAAATGACAAAAATTACAAAAATTACAAAAATAATAAAAATTGCAAAAATTACAAAAATTACAAAAATTACAAAAATTACAAAAATTACAAAAATTACAAAAATAACAAAAATTGCAAAAATTACAAAAATTACAAAAATGACAAAAATTACAAAAATTACAAAAATTACAAAAAATACAAAAATGACAAAAATTACAAAAACTACAAAAATTTCAAAAATGACAAAAATTTACAAAAATAGCTTTAATGACTAAAATTATCAAAATGACTAAATATACAAAAATTACCAAAAATTCAAATATTTCAAAAATGACAAAAATGAAAAAAAATACAAAAATGACAAAAATAATAAAAATGACAATAATAACCAAAATGACAAAAATGCCAAAAATTATAAAAATCATAAAACGATCATCGGCATCAAATATTTTTAAGTTAAGAAACTGTACATTCATTTAAGCGCTTTAAGGCACCCCTTAATCAAGTTCAATTGAGCCTAAATTTTGCACAATTCAGTTTTTGAATCAATCTTCAAAATGTGCATCGCTGTGGGTCGCTTTTTGAAATTCAACTATTCAATTTTCCCTTTCCTCCGTTGCCTTCCTAATGTAAATACTCATTCAATAACTTTCGCATATTTTTTAGACGGTCAACGACATCTACAACATTGCTGACGAGATTATTGTTCTTGAAAAGAAGAAGGGCAGCAAGAAAGGACCTGCCGCCAACAAAATGTTGTAAGAAAATACTCATGTTGTGATTGAATTTGGAAATAAATGTTAAATTTTTGTTGATTTTAATGATACCCCTTGTGAACAATTTTATCAGAACAAAACATCCATAAACTATCTTCGCACTCCAAGCAAAGGTAAGAAAACTTCAAACACGAACAAGCGAGCGCTAAACTGCATAACTTGATTCAATTCCGGCAAATACATCCGCACCACACAAACACACATACGATGCTTTTTCTAATTGCTACATCAATTCCATCAGCACGCGAAACAAAACCGTTCCACGAAGCGTTTATTTAACGCTTAATCAACAGCTCAACAACAGTAAGAAAAGAAAAAAAAAAATACTACACAAACATCGCTAAAATAGAGCAGAAAAAAAAATCATTCACTGCAACGGAACACTAATCCTTTTTAGTAGCGGCCGCCTGCCTTCCGTCGACGATTGCATTCACAGAAATCCCACAGAAGGATACCGAGAATGAGCACACATAAATTCCAATGCGGTGCCTAAATAACATAACCGTACCGTGTGTTCCTGATGCCAGCAACACAACATCGGAGCGAATCCCAACCAACTATTCTGTGGAAAATTCTATCAAACGTCAGAGGTGGAAATTTTGATTACCTGTACGATACGGTTTAGAATTGTTTGCTTTCTACTGATTGACGGATGATTCTGAATGTTGTATAAATGTTTTTAAAAATTTCCTATTTTTGATAACAGCTTGATAAAAAAAAAAATGTTTAAATTTATTAAGGTTTTTGTAAGCCACCAATCGTGGCCTAGAGGATAGCATTTCAGTCTTCTAAGCCAGAGGTCATGAGATCGAGTCTCGGTCACGCCATACATAGTATTCTTTCTGTGGGCTGGTGGTGTTAGTATTAGTGAGATGCTAGCCATTATTTCCTTGAAAGATGTATGCTTAAGCCTTAAGCAGAATTTAGATCTCTTCAAAGGAACATGAAGTTTCACTTAGATCCTATATGTGTGTGTTCGTTTCGTTTAAAAAAAAATAAATCTTTTGATAAAGTTTACAGAACGGTAGTTTGAATTTGAGTTTTAATTAAAATTAAATCAAGAATACTATCTTCCACAGTCAAGCTCCTATTGAACATAATTTCGAACTAAGATCCTTCAGTTTGATCCCAAAGAGTTCACTGATTGTCGTCTTCCTTGTTTTTAATTGCCCTGATAAATAAAAAATAAACAATAATTGGATGAAGTTAACGAATCAAGAATGAAAAAGTAGATGCACGTCACGTCATGATGACTGGTATA
Organism: Uranotaenia lowii; assembly: GCF_029784155.1. Classification (NCBI taxonomy): domain Eukaryota; kingdom Metazoa; phylum Arthropoda; class Insecta; order Diptera; family Culicidae; genus Uranotaenia; species Uranotaenia lowii. The sequence continues at coordinate 32,490,611 of NC_073692.1, forward strand.
TCTTTTTCATATTTTAAAGTTTGGCAATTTTGTAATTGTGAAGATGGAGACTAAACTTTGGATTAAGCAGTAAGCTAGGCTGATGATTGGAAACGCACTGAAGAAAGATTTTTTAGAATAATTTGAGGAAGTCAAGGAGAATGGTGACGGGTGCCATTTGGAATTGCAAGAACTGTTTCTCGCCGTTAGGAAGTACACAGAAAATAGGAGTTCTATGTGGTTGGAAAAATTCAAGTCCAAGAAGGTCTGAGGATAAAAGCCAATTAAGTATCAGATTTTGTTACTTTTTTTTCAATATTATTAAAAATGTCAATGAGAGTGAATGGCTGTTTCTTGAGAATAATTTTTCATCAAAAGATATTCGATTACCATTTTTTAAAATTTGAGAGGGTTACCGTTGATTGATTAGCGATCGCGCGCCGATCCTCCAGTGCTTAGGGCCGTGCTAAAAGACCTTCACTGTTGACGATCCGGAGCCAGCGACTTCACTTGGTCCCAGTCGAGATTCTCGTCGACGGTTCGGAATTCGGCGGCTAGGCTTCGCCGCCACGAGTTTCTGGGTCTGCCTCTTCTTCGATGTCCTTCTGAATTCCATACAAGCGCCTATCTGCAAATCTTGTTCTCACCTCTTCGCAGCGTGTGCCCAATCCATCTTCACTTACGTTCCCGAATCTCGATTTCTAGCGCCTTTTGATGACACCGGCGATGAAGTTCAACGTTTGAGATCCAGTTGCCAGGTCACCAAGCGCGGATGATATTCCGCAGGCAGCGGTTTACAAACACTTGAAGATTATGATTTTCGTTCGTAAAGAGATCTGGCGTGACCGCCAGATGTTTCGGAGACTCGCAAACGCAAATCGGGCCTTTCTGATCCGAGTTTCGACGTCTTTCTTTGTACCACCATCAGGCTTTATCTGGCTACCAAAATACTGGAAGCACTCCACTTTCTCAACTTGTTGCCCAGCTTCCACGAAATTGGAACGATTTTCTGTATTGATTTCCATCGACTTGGTCTTTCTGACATTGATTTTGAGACCTGCTGCCTTGGAGCTTTCGGTGAGTTTGTCGAGTTTGCTCTGCATGTCTTGTTGTGTTTGGGCGAGCAAAACAATATCGTCTGCCAGGTCAAGGTCGTTCAGTTGCTCCATGGTTGAAGGATTCCACGGCAATCTTCGGTTTGGTCTACAGTCAATCGATTCAGTCAAGATCTCATCCATTACGATGAGAAAAAGCAGCGGTGACAAAATACATCCTTGTCTCACTCCAGCAGTTACCGGGATTGGTTCGGACAAGACACCGTCGTGCAAGACCTTGCACGAAAATGCCTCGTACTGTGCTTCGATGAGATGGACTAGTTTCTCTGGGACCCCTCGTCGTCTAAGAGCAGCCCAGATGTTTTCGTGGTTCAGTCGGTCAAATGCTTTTTCGAAATCAACAAACACCAGCAGAAGAGAGTCCTGGAATTCGTTGATTTGTTCCAGTATTATTCTTCGTAGCGTTGTGATGTGGTCCACACATGATCGTCCGGATCGGAATCCAGCTTGTTGCCGTCGGAGTGTAGCGTCGATTTTCTCCTGGATCCTGTTCAGGATCACTTTGCAGAGTACTTTGAGGGTTGTACAGATCAAAGTTATGCCACGCCAGTTACCGCACTCTGTTAGGTCTCTTTTCTTTGGGACCTTTACGAGGATACCCTGCATCCAGTCGGCCAGGAATGTTGCAGTATCCCAAATGTCAGCAAAAAGACGGTGCAACATTTGTGCTGATAGGGCAGGGTCGGCTTTCAGCATTTCAGCAGGGATGCAATCGATCCCAGGTGCTTTGTTGGATTTCATGTTTTTGATTGCCGCTTCTATTTCAGCCAGCGAGGGCGCTTCCGAGTTGACGCCATTAATGCGACTTACTGTTGGCGCTTCGAGCTGCGGGTTTTGTTGGCCATCGCTATTCGTGACTCGGAAGAGTTGTTCGAAGTGCTCAGTCCATCGTTTGAGCTGATCTGTTCGATCGGTCAATAACTGACCTGCTCGATCTTTTAGCGGCATTCTTGCATTAGTCCTTGCACCACTGAGGCGGCGAGAAATGTCATAAAGTAATCGGATATCTCCATTGGCGGCGGCTCTTTCTCCCTCTTCGGCTAGGGAGTTTGTCCAGGCTCTCTTGTCTCGTCTACAAGCTCGTTTAACACGTTCGTCGCCACGTCACCCATATTCGGCAGACGGGTGTATTTCCTGGGGGGCCCCGTCACATCAAAAAGCAGGTGACGCTCTCTTACTCAAGTAAGCCGCTCAGTTTAGCCACGCGTTGCAAATCTGGGAACTCTCCCTCTTTTCTTTCTCGCTCCCAGAATTTTTTTGGGCCAGGCTGGTACTACTAAAATGAGCGTGGCGACGAACGTGTTAACTGCCTTTTCCAGTTCCGCATATCGTAAGCGGGTGGCTGCTTGGTTTTGAAAGGAGGAAAAAAAAAATGTTTTGATTTTTTGTTATTCAACCGAATTACAGCATTTTTATTTTCTTTTTTATCCTAAAGGACATATCTGCCAATTTCAATCATTGGATTTAAAGATTCTAACTGAAGCACTGGGGTGTTTTGATTGAAAAATTTCCTGAACAGTGTTAGAGGTGATCTGCGATTTCATTTAAGATTACGTGGTATTTTCAAGATTTAATTAGAAATTATTTTTTAGAACTTATCTGTTAAGGCTACGAAGATTTCATGAGTTCATTCTATTTTCTAGAAATTTTCATGTAACAAAACATTTCAGTGTCTTTTTTAAAATAAATTGTAATTTTCAATAAAGAATCATCGGGGCAAGTGCAAACGAATATCATCACAGTTCAACTATCATATTCTTTCAAAAAGAAATATCTTAGAATTCATTTGTCCCATTTATTGATGCAAGTGGGAACACATAGCTCTTTTTCAGATGCGTCAGTGTAAAGACTTTAGAATAAATTTAGTACTTGTTCCTGTTTTTTTATCAACTTTCATTGATATCTGCAGTTTTTGCTAGTAATGCTAGGTCAATTTCACTGAATACTGATTTACCATGAGACCTTCATTTACAAAGCCATTAAATAATTTTGAATATCTGCTTCAGATTTTACACTCGGTATACCTTTCTGACCATTTATGAGAAAAATTTGTCAAAGTTATATGATTCATGGCCAGGCTTGCAATTTCTCTTCAGAGAATCACCGAAGTGCTCGGTTTTCGATTCTCGGTAGAAATTCTCTGAAACGCACCGCAAAGATTTTTAACCGAATCTCTGTAGAGAATCTGAAAAACATCACGACAGAGTGAACACATACTACAGTGAAAAAATGTTTTCACCACGGAGAGCGACAGCGACGCCCAGCAAGAAAAATATTCATTACCGTTCATTTTCCGCTTCGCAGCGAAATAAATCCGAAGCGCTGCGAAGCGGAAAGTGAACTTAAAAATCACTGGGCGGCAGCTGGCTTGGCTTCCCAGTGATTTTAAAATTCATTTTCCGCTTCGCAGCGAAATAAATTCGAGGCGGGCCGCTTCGGATTTATTTCGCTGCGAAGCGGAAAATGAACGGTAATGAATATTTTTCTTGCTGGGTTGTTGCGTTTACCAATACATACGAAGCTGAACCACTGGCCCGAAACATTCATCGTTTGTTGGTGCTATTATTATGCACACCATCGTGTTTGTTTTTGTCTTTGCTTTTTCGTGGCTTGAACCAGTCGGTCTGGTGTTTTCATCGGGGTGCTCTACAGTGACAAATTGTCGCACGCCAGAGCTATTGGAATTAGGTGTGTGTGGATTTCGAAACCGGGGTGCGAATAATGTGTGGAGAGAAACAAAAAATCTCACCCGGGTGATTTGCAGCTATCTCACGGGGGTGTTTTATTCTCCGTTCTCCGTCTTTCTCGGTAGAGAATGGCATCTCTGTTCATGGCTAAAAGGCGCTTTCCTCTTGTTTTAGCATGTGAAATGACAGGAGTTATTATTATTTTCATCACTTTCAGGTCATAATAAAAAACTTATCAAAAAAATCTGCTTCTGCTATCAAAAAAATTATACTTCTGCAATATCAATTACAAATAAAACTTCTTAAAGCGGATCTAAAGTCTCTTCTATGTAGCCAAAATATGTTAAAAAAACACTCGTTTATGTTAATTACGTACTTGAATTCTGTGTAAAAAAAAAACCTTGAACCTGTAAACAGTTTTTCGGTGAACGATTTTTAAAAAAAGTTGAGTTTATTGTAAGAACCGTCTTACCACTTCCGCCGGCGTCTCAAAGACTCCCTTTTCTTTGGGCCTCAGGGCGGCACGCTTATCCACAAAAACAAATCGCAGGGAATATCCGTCGAATGAAAGAAAACTCCCAAAATTTATGCTTCTCTATGTGTACACGTATATTGCCAGACTTTACACTGCTTGCCCCCCACTTCCTTAACTAAAGCTAACCTGTTAGGGACCTTGCCCTTACTGCTGCTGACGAAACCTCGAGGACTGATGGCGACCTCGATAGTTGTTCCTGGAGGGGTTGCGTTCCAGCACAAGGGGGCTTCCGTCGTGGGAACCCCGACAGGACGTTCCAGGCTACCTTCTCCTCGGAACAAGATGGCTTCCGTCGGTGCACCAATGCGGCCTAGCGATGGGTACCAAAACAATGGCTGGTCTAACGACGACGCCGGAAACAAAGGCTTTTAGCCTAAGCCAAAGGGGTCCTAATGTGAGGACAAACAAGGATGAGCGGGTATTTCGGCAAGGGTCTTTTGCGGTCCACTGGCTTACCTGATGTCCTTACTCACACCTTTTCCAATACTCTTCTCACAGTTTCGACTATGGTTGACTTTTTAATTGGTTTTTAGTCACAAGGTAATGTTCGCGCTTTGGTGGTTTTTGGAAGAGTGGACGAGGATCAGCCAGTGTTCTTTGACCGACCTTCACCTATCATTCAGGTCGTTGCCCTCGCCTCGGCGCTCTTGCTTTAGAGTAGAGTTTTGTCGACATCGTTACCTATCTGCTACCAACGGGTTCAGCTGACGGCCATCTGGTGGTCAAGTTCCTAAGCTTGGTCGGTGTATGTGTCTGACAGCAGGGGGCTTAATCATCTGGGGACTGCTTTTGGGAGAGAAAACTTTACATACAAATGACACTCACTGCGATATACTACAAATAAACAAAATTTACATTTAACGCGAACAATCTATAAAACCTCATTGGAAGTGTCATCTGGCGCTTACACTCTCCCCCGGCTAGGGGAAAACAAATATTTGCTAAGTAACTACGAATAACTACGAAGAAAATATTTTTTTTCGCAAACCGCAACATTTTACGTCTGAGAATACGCTAACAACGAATACCATGCTGAACCTTTCCTTCCCCATTAAAATCCGCTCGGTCAATTTACGACATATTTACGGTAGCTCTTGGAACATTCACTACCGATGTACTAGGTTAAGGTGTCTGAATAGGAGTGAAGCACGCGTGAATACGCTTAATATTGATTTTGGAGTATCGGGGTCATAAGGCTTCAGCGTCGTAAAACGACTCCGCTCTGTTTAAAACTAGGTTTTACTGGCCATCAACGTTACTCGAACTCCGGCCTCCAGCGATTAAATTCCACAAAGGGAAACCTCCCACAATACCGCTATACCCACTAGAAAAGCTTTAAAAGTGCAAAGGCGTATAAACTTAAACTAACTAAAAAAATACACATTCCAAGTTTTTATTATTTTTTTTTTTTTTACAAAATTTTGAACAATTTCACCTTTTAAACGCATTTAAAATAAATAAATAACATTCCAAATTCTAAAGAACTTTATTTCAACTGTATCAGAAAAAATTGCAAAACTATTTACATTTAAGTACGGTCGGGAGTAATCATTGAACAGTGCTCGTGAAATATTTCAAGTAGGATTTTCGAACATGCGGGCGAACCCGGGCGAAATTGTGAGCTGTCAGTTTTTGTTTGTGTGCGTGTTGGAAAGAAAATTCAGACCAGTGCTAAACGAGAAAAAGTATTAATGGAGAACAGGCTACATGTGGCGGACTGGTTCGGAGGTAAGTTTTTTGAAAATTATTAAGTGCGCCGGCTATAGAAAATCGCGAATCGTAGTTCTGAGGAGTCTATTGGCCTATAAATTCCTTTTTTTTGCATGGGTGATAATTTTCCGTTTTTGTACACTTTCTAATTTCATCCTTTTCCATCCGAATTTTAATGTGCAACGTGGTTTAGTTTGAAGGAACGGAACGGATTTAAGGAAACAGGAATTGAATTGAGTTGTGAACTGAGGCTTAGAAGTGTCTATGGAGGTATTTGCCAATTTGGACTGTAGAATTTCTTCCAATTCCAGAGATATTTTGATGATGCAATTTTCTTTCCTGACCTACCATAATTTCCATTTGACCTTGACCTAGAGCTTTTTTTTTTAAATTGCATGCAAGTTTTGGACTTAGTTTTTTTTTCTTGCCTGAATTTTTATGACTTATCTACTTATTGATCTATTTGCAAACTGTTCTATAACAAATTAAAATTAAAATTGATTTGTTTCTACCTACATTCTACTTAACTTAAACTATTTTTATTACAGAACAACGGACAATTATGAAAGGAACGGCTAATGATAGTATGTTTATGATGCAGTACCCTGAATTGACTTGGATGATGAAGCTTGATGCATGTATGTCGGCCAGATGCTGTCGCGTCGGCTTTGGATCCCAGTTTTCATGCCAAACACTACTAACAACTCTAAGGAGGACCAGTAGTAACTATAGATGGACAACTGAGCTCAATTGCAAAAAGGATTTCAAGTTAAGCTAATCTGCCTGCCTTATTTATCGTGGCCCTTTTCACCCACGAGCTGGAATGCTTCCCTGACTAAAAGGTAATGCAAATTGTTTTATATATAATTTGTCCTTACGGACCTGACCTAGATTTGCTCAGTTGGTTTTATTTAAATGTATTTGTTGAAATTTGCGTTAATACTTCGATTTATTCTTGACCTTCTGCTTTTCCGTTGCTTTTCTGTTTCCGGCAATTTAATGGGCCTGATATGTTTACAAGTTAAAAGGAGCAAACGAAAAGTTTACAACCTTGTCAACCCTGAAATTAATCGCTGCAATACAAATGTTTTTAAATTCTAATTAAATGAATTTTTTTTTTATTCTTTTTTTTATGATACCGGCCAAGCCAGAAATTGATCTCGGTGCTTTACGTGGTTGCGTTAAGCCAAATTTAATGTTTTGTTTTTTTTTTAGTTTTCTTTTGTTCTTTCTATGCTTTGAGGTCAGCGGCTGAAAATATGCCAAGCGATTTTCCTCTTAGATCCGCAACTTCATAGGAACTAGTGCCCTTTTTCCCAATAATGACACAGGGGACATATTGTGGGCCTATTTTGGCGTTAAAATTATTACCGGCCGATGATAATCGGAAATTTTTTTTATATACTCGCTGACCGATATTGAAGGAAGGTGAATACCTTTTGTGGCGGAGATCGTAGCGTTTTTTATTATCGTCATAAGACTTTTTAAGATGCTCGCATACTATCTCCCCTATCTTTTTGCTTACACCTCTCCACCTTTCCATTCGTTCTGCTTCTGATTCGTCCACATTGGGTTCTAATTTATGATCCGAGCCTTTCGATACTATGTTGTGACCAAAAATAACAGAGTGTGGAGTGAATTTAGTTGAAGCATGGATCGTATTGTTTAACACGAATTCCATCTCCGATATTTTGGAATCCCACAGCTTTTGGTCCTGTCTAACGTACGATCGTATCATACTATTGATCGTACGGTTTAGCCTTTCTGCAGGATTAGCCTGACTCCGGTGTCGCGAGTTCGCCCAATGCTGAACTTCGTATCGGGTCAACAAGGCTTGGAATTCTTTGGAAAGAAAAGAACTCGCATTATCCGAGATAATGATTTGGGGAGTCGCGAAGCGTCTAAACCACAACTCTTCCAGAGTTTTACATAAACTCGTACTCGAAATCTTTCTCACAGGAACAAGCAGGCAATACTTTGAAAAGATATCCATGATAACTAACAAATGAGCATTACCATGCTTGCTCCGTGGCAGCGATTGAATATAGTCCATGCAAATCAACTGAAAGGGTCGGGTAGCAATTCTTTGCTTCCCCATTTCAGGTACGCTCGAGATAGTGGAGTGCTTAATTTCCTTGCAAATTTCGCACTTCGCGATATATTTTTTAATATCGCTACTCATGCGAGGCCAGTAATATCGCCGTTTTATTATTTCAATGCACTTGTCGAACCCGATGTGTAAATTCTGATTGTGTTCTTGATGTAAGATTTCACTTCGCGCGGAAGCCGGAACACAATGTTTCCATTCGAACCTGTAGTCCATTGTGTCCGCCTTAGATGCCACAAATTTGAACAAATTCCCATCCACGATCCTGAAGTCCACATACTTCTCCGGATCGGCCTTAACGGCCGATAAGAGTTTACTGAGCCACCCGTCCTCAGACTTAGTGTCCAGAGTCTCGATTGAACGGGATAACGCATCGGGTACTATATTGTCTTTCCCCTTCCGATGCCGGATGTCCATGTCGAATTGCTGTAAAGTGATGCTCCATCTACTAAGACGGGAGGATGATCGCCACTTTGCTCGCATAATAAAAGTTAGAGCAGCCGAATCAGTCACTAAGGTGAATTTAGATCCCTCTACGTATCCCCTAAACTTTTCTATGCTGCGAAGTGCAGCCAAACCTTCCTTCTCAGCAGCGTGGTATCGCAATTCAGCCCCTTTCAACTTCTCAGAGAAGAACGCTATGACCTTCTCCTCTCCATCATGCGTTTGAGTTAGGACACCGGCTATCGCGTTATCACTGGCGTCCGTTTGGATCACAAAAGGAAAGGCAAAGTTGGGGTTAGCCATAACCGGAGCCGAAATAAGCCGTTCCTTTATGGCTTGGAAGGATAATTCTGCTGCCTCGTTCCACTGCACCCTCTTTGGCTTGTTTTTGAGCAAGTCAGTGAGGGGTGCAACTATACTGCTAAAGTTTTCGATGAACCTACGGTAGTAATTCACCATACCGAGGAATCGTCTTAGCTGTCTGACTGATTTGGGTACCTGATATCCGATGATCGCCTGAATGCGATCAGGATTAGGTCTCAAACCGTCCTTTGAAAGAATGTATCCGAGATACGGTAACTCTTGGCAGCAGAATTTCGACTTTTGAAGGTTTATTGAAAGGTTGGCTTCCCCCAAACGCTTCGCCAATTCCTTCAGTTTCGCGATGTGATCCTCGAACGTCAGTGTGGCTACGACAATATCGTCTAAGTAGACAAATATTGCCGGTTCTAACGCACCATGACCTAGCACACGGTCCATACATTTGCTAAGCGTAGCCGGACTTCCAACCAGCCCCATAGGACAGGATTTGTATTGAAATAACCCCCGGCCGGGAACCGAGAATGCAGTATACTTCCGTGACTTAGGATTCAAGGGAATCTGCAAAAACGCTTGTGATAGATCGATGGTGGTTAGAAACCTCACCGGTCCCAGATGACTTAAGATCCGGTCCTGGTGTGGTAAAGGATACGCATCACGTTTGGAACGTTCGTTCAATTTGCGAGCATCTAGGCACAACCGGACTTCAGATGTATCTCGTTTCGCCACCGGAATGATAGGCAATGCCCAATCGGATTCCGATGGTTCCACAATATCATCTCGAATCAAGTTGTCTAGAGCTCGCTGAACCTTTGCGTGGATATGTGGGCTCCAGGGGTAAGGATTTTTTCTAACTGGGTCTAGATTTTTGCATTCATCTTTTAGATCAATGACATGTTCAATGACGTGGGTTTTTGTAAGCTTCCCAGGCGCCGCAACTATGAAGCGTTTCTTGACCTCTTCAAGCTGCTGTATTTGCTCCGAGGTCAACTTCTCCTCCTGGTCCGTTTCACTGGGAATCTCGTCATCAAGTATGTCCAATGGTTGGTTCGGAATATTTGGACTTATTCCGAATTTCAACCAAAAGTCATAACCCAGCACACACCTACGTTGCAGTTTTGGTGCAAATAAAACAGATAAAATTCTAGTAGAGCCGTTAAATGTAATAGGTACATCAGCACATCCAACTACTTCCAAACTATCACCAGATGCCGTCTGCAAATTAACAGACGTCGGTAACAAATTGAGATCTAAAGATTTTATTATTTTATTCGCACCAAATCCCAACACAGTTCTAGCTGCTCCGCTGTCCAATAATCCGATCAACTCAATCCCCATCAGCTGGATTTTCACAAATGGTCTGGCATCTCCACTAAGCTGAACAAGCAAAGGTGAAATCTCGTCAACTTCCGTAGCAGCCTCCATTTGAGAGTAACCCAACTGATGTAAAACTGCAGTTAGACCAGAAACCGAATGAGCCTGAGGACTTTCGAGATTCTTCAGCGGACTACCCTGCCTCACTGGGTAGTCTTCTGTAAGTTTTTTGACTCGCAGAAAGGACATTCAGAGGTAGCAAACCCTGGGAAGCCACAAGACCAGCAGAAAAAATTCCTATCCTTGGGACAGTTGTGGAAATTGTGCCCATGTTCATGGCAATTGAAGCAAACCCCCGGTTTTATAGGGATGTATGCCCTTACAATTCTCTGTAACGCACTTGTTCCCGAAGGACCTGGTTTGGGATTGGTATCTTCATTTTTGTTACAAAGATTCGTAAAGTCCTGCTGTTGTGGTTTCTGGTAATAATTATTACCACCTCCTACTCTTTGTGAATCATTCTTTTGATCCCACGATCTATTATTTTGTTCGTTTTTATACTTTGGCTTGTACGAGCGGTTTTGATATTCCTTCTGACGATTCTGTTGACGGTTATCCCGCCATCGGTCGTTTTCTTGGAGTTCTTCGACACGAGCCGGAGGTCTTCCTTGAAATCGATCATTCTTTTGAACGTAACCCTGTCCATTGATGGCGTCAAATTTCTTACCAAACTCTCTCATTTTAGGTATGGTGTCTATATTGGCAGCTAACATGGCGATCTTACAATCATCTCGGGTGTTACGGAAGAGAGCGTCAAATTTCCGGCCGTCATCCCACTGATACGACATGCTCCGGAAAATTCGCACCATATCCAGGTAATAATCTTGAAAAGTTTCGCGAGTACCTTGTCTCCGTGCATGCAACATTCTTTCATATTGAAAATCTATGTCAACGGGCAAAAATTCATTCTTAAGTTCACGCACAAGATTTTCCCACGTTCGCAACTCGTTGTTTTCGTTGACCTCCAAAAACCACGAGCGTGCTTTTCGTGTGAATAAATAGTGCGCGGAGGCAAAAAGTTCGGCTTTGGAATAGCCTTCAGATCTTGCGTTGAATTCTACTTCCTTAAGGAATTCGTTTAATTTCCGACCGTTATCCATCCCGTCGTAGCGCAAAGTCCACTTGTGGATAGGTAGATGACTTTCACGTTTTACGTGAACGTCAACCTCCTCCCCCGCATGCACTGCGTCTACGTGGGTGGATTTCGGTCTGAAGTTATTCTCAAAGCTCTCCAAAGAACTGCACCTTTCTTTGAGCCAATCGCAAAAATCTTGATTTATCGGACTTTTTACCGGTTGCAATTTTATGTTTGGCGTTTCCTTTGTATTAACTCGCGTACTGTTCGTTTCTTTGATATGCAAATTTTTCTCGATGGGTTTAGGTGCGTTCGACATTTCTAACGCTTCTATCCGTTGTAACAGTTGGCTAACCACTACTTTAAGCCTATCGTTTTCAGATACCAACCGAATCATTGTTTCATCCCTTGGTTCATTCGTAGTGAAGTATTCATTCTGTTCTAGCTCATCTTCTAATTCGTGTTCAATCTCCTCTCCTTCATTTTCTCCGCCCTTATCATTTTGTTCCGTTTGCTGGTAATTTTGTACATCTGGTATATTTTCAATTTCTCTATCAATTTCTTTTTCTAACTCCTTCTGAAAACTTTCATTTACTAGACTAAGTTCAGTTTGCCGGATTTCTGCGATAGGTGAAACAATTGAGTAAAATTTCACTAGCAGCCTCATGCACTCAACTGCGATCATCGTCAGCAGATTCAAATTTTCGCCGCTTCTAATGTGAGGTTTCAGGCGTTCCATACGGAAAAAAATATGTATCAGACGTGTTTTAAAAATTTGGTCTGGGACTTTTTTTGCTTTAGTCCCTTCCAGAAAATCTTTTATTTGTTTTAAATTATCATTACACCAATTAAGTTCATCAGTTTCTGATTCCCAACATGACGAATAATGTGTTTCATTTTTTTCCATTTCAGATTTGAGTAGCCCTCGCAACAATCGTTCCCGCCTAGAACGCGATTCATTAGGTATGAATGCATTTCTAACATGCAACTCATGATGCAGTTCTTCATCCGTTAGATGACCGGTGTTTATGCAAGAATATAATCTTTTTAATTGAGGTAAATCCATTTTTTTAATATTTACCGAATATAAACGCGAACTAGAAAAGAAAATAGCAACTAAAAGTTCTAAATATAGTTTGCAAAATATTAAACTTATTTGATTAAAAAAAAAACTCGCCAGCAACGCTCTCAGTACACTAGGAAAAAAAAAACAGTTTTTTAAATAAATCTAAATAACTAAACTAACAAGGCCAAATGAAAATGTGTAGCTAATCAACGCTGAATATAACGATACAAATTAATATTATATAAACACGATAAAAATAACTGAGAATTGTTTTTTTTTTTGGTGTATAGCTGGTAATAAAATCGCACAAGAAAATTTCTCCAATCAACACATGAATCAAAGTTAATAAATAAGCACTTAGAATGATTAAGTAATGAGAACAGCACTAATAAATATCAGGTTATTTTGGCGGGCCTTTTGATTTAAAATTTCACAACTTCACACAAAACAAATAAGATTTTAGGAATGACCAATTTTGAGATGAGAGAATGTGTTTATGGATTTCAAATACTTTCAAGCAATCTTGTGCTCCAAACTTCTTCAGACACCAGAACCCCTCTATCGAAAAATGAATATTTCAAAAGCAGTGTAAGTATGAGGTAAATTGCCAGAAATAATAGCAAAAATTAACTTGAGAAGGCTTGGATGTTTTCCCAGAGACGTACGCAAGATGCTAGTTACCCTCTGCAATATGTTACGGTAAGACTAAAGAACGTTGGGCGCCAAATATGTAAGAACCGTCTTACCACTTCCGCCGGCGTCTCAAAGGCTCCCTTTTCTTTGGGCCTCAGGGCGGCACGCTTATCCACAAAAACAAATCGCAGGGAATATCCGTCGAATGAAAGAAAACTCCCAAAATTTATGCTTCTCTATGTGTACACGTATATTGCCAGACTTTACACTGCTTGCCCCCCACTTCCTTAACTAAAGCTAACCTGTTAGGGACCTTGCCCTTACTGCTGCTGACGAAACCTCGAGGACTGATGGCGACCTCGATAGTTGTTCCTGGAGGGGTTGCGTTCCAGCACAAGGGGGCTTCCGTCGTGGGAACCCCGACAGGACGTTCCAGGCTACCTTCTCCTCGGAACAAGATGGCTTCCGTCGGTGCACCAATGCGGCCTAGCGATGGGTACCAAAACAATGGCTGGTCTAACGACGACGCCGGAAACAAAGGCTTTTAGCCTAAGCCAAAGGGGTCCTAATGTGAGGACAAACAAGGATGAGCGGGTATTTCGGCAAGGGTCTTTTGCGGTCCACTGGCTTACCTGATGTCCTTACTCACACCTTTTCCAATACTCTTCTCACAGTTTCGACTATGGTTGACTTTTTAATTGGTTTTTAGTCACAAGGTAATGTTCGCGCTTTGGTGGTTTTTGGAAGAGTGGACGAGGATCAGCCAGTGTTCTTTGACCGACCTTCACCTATCATTCAGGTCGTTGCCCTCGCCTCGGCGCTCTTGCTTTAGAGTAGAGTTTTGTCGACATCGTTACCATCGTTAGCTATCTGCTACCAACGGGTTCAGCTGACGGCCATCTGGTGGTCAAGTTCCTAAGCTTGGTCGGTGTATGTGTCTGACAGCAGGGGGCTTAATCATCTGGGGACTGCTTTTGGGAGAGAAAACTTTACATACAAATGACACTCACTGCGATATACTACAAATAAACAAAATTTACATTTAACGCGAACAATCTATAAAACCTCATTGGAAGTGTCATCTGGCGCTTACATTATTTAGTCAGATTGTTTATTTGGGCCCAACCATTTATACATAGATGAAGAAATAATGTACGCACTTTCTCTATTGTTCCTTTTAACTGATTTTTTTTTTATTACATTGATAACTTTCACTTATGCTTGAAAAACATCAAAAAAAATTTGAATTCGGCCTTAAAATAAACATCAATCCGATATAATCCATTTTAAAGGACAGGCTCTTGTTCAGTTCATGTCTGTTTATATTCAACGGATTTTGTTGATGTTCTGTAAATTTAAAGGCGCTTGATACATTTTCAGTTAGGCACATTTGTACATGTTCAAAAAATGTTTCTAGGCGTATTGGATTATAAAATAACATGTAAATATTTCTACTTTCCTTTTTTCAAATGTCCGCAAAGAGTCATACCATTAATGCATCAGTACTAAATTCATATTTTTCAGACAACAATTCCTTCTTTAATTAACACTAAAATAGTTTTATTTTTTTTATATTGTTTAAATAGTTTTGATTAGATCGGCAAAATATCAATCTGGGTCACATCTGAGCGTCATTCATTACTATGTGCTGTACAAATGATCTAGGAATCAAGAAAAAAAACACATCTAGGCTTCATATCGCCACCACGTGCATTGAAATTATGCTTGGTTGAGAAAGGCGCGCCCAAAACTAATCAGTATCCATTGCTTTAAAAATATGGCATTATAAAGTTCATTTTACGCTCGAAGGATTGATACATTGGAACAAATATTTTTTTCAGAATTTTAACCATGTAAGGAACATTTTAAAATGATGAAAAAAGATCTTCAAGTTACATTTTGTGAAATTTTTCCAATTACTCAAACAATTATTTTGTTAAAATTTTTTTAACTACAAGCATTGTTATTTTGCTCATTTTGGCACATTTTTCTAGAACATTTGATCTTTGTAAGACATTACAGTTTCGAGATATAGCTAAGGAATCAAGTATCCCCAGGGATCAAGTATCCTCATTCTCCCCTATGCTATGCCATGGCAGACCCATGTAACTTATCGAAAATTCTTTCTATACTCTCAGTGCTGCTCCCTTCTGAGAAGGGGTATCATAACAGGCGACTAAAATAGCTTGTACACTAGACTGCCTCAAATTTGTATGGGAAATTTAAAACCTGTGAAATGTCATAGGCTGCAGGCTC
Organism: Uranotaenia lowii; assembly: GCF_029784155.1. Classification (NCBI taxonomy): domain Eukaryota; kingdom Metazoa; phylum Arthropoda; class Insecta; order Diptera; family Culicidae; genus Uranotaenia; species Uranotaenia lowii. The sequence goes on from NC_073692.1 coordinate 32,505,910, forward strand.
AAATTGATCCTGGGCCAAGTAAATACAAGATCTCATGCCAAATTTGGGCCAGATCGGACCACGGGAAGGGGTCGCGAGGCGGAGGCGACTAAATATCCGACCAGAACACTTAATGTGAAATACATGCCGTTTCTTCAAATAATGACCGATTTTAACCATTGATGTTGCGCTCGATTGCAATTTTTGATGTTTTTCTAATATTTAAGTTTGGATGATATTCACTTGATAGTTCGGAAAGAAGTAAGGGCGGAAAAATGCTTGACAATTTAAAAGAAAAATTGCATAACCACAGGGGCTTAGGAACATGACTGGACGATTTGTGATGCCAATAAAAAGATTCACCCTCATTATCTATCAAAAGGAAGCTACAGCTCATATAATAAAAACGTGATAAAAATCTAAAAGGACCTCTTTTCAAAAAATTATCATTTTATTGGCATCATAAAGCCTTGGTCCATGTGTTTTTCGATCTAAAATAATTGTTGGCGGTTGAGTCGCCCAAAGGTGGAAATATGTACAATAGACTGCCCAAAATTTGTATGAGAAATTCAAAACCTGTGAAATGTTATGCGCTGCAGGCTCAAATTGATTCTAGTCCTAGTACAAGATCTCATGCCAAATTTGGGCCGGATCGGATCACGGGGTTGCTCAACGGGCTTGAAGTTTGCATGATATTTCGAGACATTTTGCTCGGAAGAAACATGAAAAACCTGTTTTCATCAATAACTTTGGTTCTCGTGGGCCGATTTCTTTCAAAAACGGTTTTTCTTAAAGGATGGCATTCATCACTGTCAATGAGTCGGGACGGTCGAACATATTGAAGCCTTATTAACAGTAATGAACACCACCGTAAAAAAGTTAGCCCATTTATGAAGCCTAATAACTTTTTTATCTTAACTCTTATCGAAATGCAGTCCTCGGATGAAATATTTATCATAATTTAGGCTTTTAGAAAAATTGTTTCTGAAAGAAATCGGCCGACAGAAACCAAAGTTATTGATGAAAAACTAGTTTTTTTTTATTGGCATCACAGATCGTCCAGTCATGTTCCTAAGCCCCTGTGGTTATGCAATTTTTCTTTTAAATTGTCAAGCATTTTTCCGCCCTTACTTCTTTCCGAACTATCAAATGAATATCATCCTAATTCAAATATTAAAAAAACATCAAAAATTGCAATCGAGCGCAACATCAATGGTTAAAATCGATCATTATTTGACGAAACGGCATGTATTTCACATTAAGTGTTCTGGTCGGACATTTAGTCGCCTCATTAAAACAGTGATGAATATCACCCTTAAAAAAGTTAGCCAATTTTTGAAGCTCAATAACTTTTTTATCTTAACTTTAATTGAAATAAAACCTTCGAATGAAATATTAGTCATAATTTAGGCTTTAAGAAAACCCATTTTTGAAAGAAATCGGTCGAAGGAGACAAAAGTTATTGACGAAAAACTAGTTTTTCATGTTCCTCTCGAACAAAATGTCTCAAAATCCCATACAAACTTCAGGCTCGTTGAGCGACCCCTTCCCGTGGTCCGATCTGGCCCAAATTTAGCATGAGATCTTGTACTAGACCCAGGATCAATTTGAGCCTGCAGCGTATAACTTTTTCAAAAGTCGGGTTATTTGGGGCAGTCTATTGTACACCCTCCATGGGGGTCAATGGATTGAGTTTAACAACTACAGAATATTCTAAAAATAATTTCATTCGAACCGTTTGGGTCATTTCGGAGAAGTAGTACTACAAACACCGTTACAAGAGAATTATATTTAAAAGATTGTTACTAATGCCCACTTTTTGTTGTAGTTACCTCTTGTTCAACTGAATCAAATTTGTAAAACAATTCACAAATTCAAATTGTCCGGATATTTAACACAACATTTGGAAACAGTCCGGCCCGGTCCGGTTGGCAAATCATACAAAAAGAAAACAAATTATGTTGAAAAATTTTTTTGAGTAAGTTTTATAAAAATAATCATAAATGTGTTTTGAAGCCTTAAATACAATTTAAAATCTGTCGATGAATGGTGATGAAAAAAAATATTTTTAAATTCCTTTATTGATTTTTGTTGAGTTATTTTTGGGTTTTGACAAATTTGCTCGAATATTGCCCGGACTTTTGGTCGTCAATTATGAAAACAAATGCCCGGATTTTGCAAGGTTTAAACAAAAAAATTGCCGGAATTTTCCCGGCCCGGCTGCGTGTTGAAAAAATTCTGGCAAGCTTAGTCTTAAAGGAGCAATTTCAGCTCCCATGGTTTTTAACAGAGATACACCGAATATTCGGCGCCAAAGCCAAATAATCGGCTCACCGAAGTTTTGAGCTAAGTATTCAGCCGAATAGGCCGAATATTTATTATTAAAACTCATACCAAATATCAAATAATTTTGGACAATTTATCCAAAAGATATGTTGTAAAAGCTACGCAATCATCAACAATTTATGGTTTCAGCAAAACATCCTAGGTGTTTCCGTATGTCTTTAACAGTAGATCGTACAGAAGAATGCTAACGAACGAGTTTCGCTTTATTGGTACTTTGATTATAGTTTATTACAAATTTTCTCGATACATCCAGGCTTACCCATAAATCCAATAAAGATTCGAGATAAGCCTAATCTGGCCGGGATGTCCAGATATTGTTTAAAACTTTCCGAATTTTGCCCTGGTTTGTTCAGATTATTTAATAAATCAAATAGTAACTCAAATTTCTCTTAAAAAATTTTAAATTTTTTGTTCAAAACAAATTTAAAAAAAAATCCTAAATGAATTAAATTTGGTCCTTTTTTATAAATCGTCCTGAATGCCTGACCGTACGAATAAGTGTGGTTGCAAGTATGGTATGCTGAGGGTTAAATATCATCGTTGTTTGCAACAACTATCTTGAAGATATATTGCTCAAATTCGATCTTCATCTAACTCGATATCGAGACCCTCATTTGAAAAAGATCTTGTAACACATCATTTGATTATATCATCTGGTTGAAAATAATCGACCTGATCATATGCGGGACATTAAACCTTCGTTTAATAAAGTAACAAATTTGCAACAATTAATGTATGGAAAAGTGAAAAATCGTATTTTATTTTTATTTTTTTTTCTTGATGTACTCATCATTTCCAACTGTAAAAAATGATTTTTAAGGAAAAATGAAAAATCATGAAATGAAGGATTAATACGGAAGAAATAGAAGAAAATTGGAAGAAATTGGAAAAAATCGCTTTATTTTTTATCATTAAAAACTCAATAGAATATTCCACCTAATATTCGGCCGAATATTGTTTGGCCGAATAGTTGAAAACGTCAATATTCGGTGTTCAACAGTTCGCCGAATACCACTTTTCGGTACATCTCTAGTTTTTAATGGCCATTTTTTGGACCAAGCTAAAGGTGCACCTCAATCACGTACATCAAAAAGCTATTATTTACTTCGATTAAATTTCAACGAATCCCTGCATGTTATTCTTCAAAATAAAAACGAAACCAGTACTGTCTAAAATATTCTGACTGAATGAACATTTGATTCATCAGAACCGTTGATTCATATTCATATTCTTCCCAAGTCCAACAGTTTGGCCCAGTCCATTCATCCAACTAACGCAGGAATTGGTTTGTGGGGACGCCAGCGCCCCTTCGCCTGAATCAGAACGAAACTCGTTCGCCTTCCCTTTCGATGTTGAACAGAATTTTATGAATGAAAAGTCACTCGCCCACGTGCTAACAATGTTGTGTTTTTTTTGTGTTGGCTTCGTATCCCAAGAACTTCCCCCCGATTGCTCGATACCTAGTGAGTAGTAAAAGCTCCCGCCAACAGACTTCGGCTTCGTGTTTCTTTTTTTTTTGTTCGGGGTGCAGCAACACACCACGAGGACGATCGGCTTCTACCACATGGCGAATGAATTTTCCGAAGCGAGTTCATCCCGTGCTTGGGTCAGGATGAATTCGTTTTCCGATTTTCCTTCTACAGAACCTTCCCCAAGGCACCACCCCATCCGGCCGCCGATTCGATTCGGGAAAACCAAACCGAAATGTATAAAAGCCAGCTGCTGGCGGAAAAGTTTGCTCAAACGCACTCCAACAAGTGGTTCCAGACGCGGTCGTTTCCGGAAAACTTAACTTAACCAAGGGAAGCCAAGGACTTTTGGACTATTGGACTTTGGGATTTTTGGTTGTTTGTTGGACACCCAGAAGAAGGATCTTCAAGGTATCTGTCCCGGAAAAAAAACACCAAGTGTTGTTGGATATCCTCCAGTGAAGTATTTGTGGGGACATTTAAGTGAATGGCGACACATTAGAGAAAAGCCGTCGGGTGTCGGTTGGTTTTTCGGTTGGCGCGCGGATTTGGGTTTCAGTTTTCGATTGCCGTTGTTGGCCAAAAAAGCCACTCGGAAAAACAAACAGAAACGGCGAAAAGTCCATTGAGTGTGATAAGTTTGGTGCAGTTTTAGCTACCAACGTCAAAGCACTGCCTCCCGTCGAAAAGGTGTCAAGTGGAAAATTTTGTCCGTTTACTCAAGTAACGGCTCCAGCGACTTCTTCGGGAAAATAACTAGAGGAAAGTATGTAGCTATATTCAAATAAAATAGGTTGGTTTTGGATTCGCGATAGCGATGGCGAAGGTGATGATGGCAGAAATGAAATGGAAACTGTTGGCCAAGGTGTTGTGACGATGTGTTGGGCTCGGTTTAATCGAAGGACAAAGTTAGAAAAGTAGGGTAATGTTCGATATGCAGTTTAAAGTTTTGCGGAACATGACTTTTCGGGTGGAAAAACAGTAGTGCCCTACTATTGGGAACTCAATCCGAGTCACAATTCTTATACAAAATCCAAGTAAACTTGTGTTCAATCTTCGTAACATATTGTTATGCTAATTGACCGACGTTAATCGACCAGTTTTAGTCTAAACTTGCCAAAACAACCAAAAACTTAACAAAATCTATGTATTAACCTAGCTATGCGCCTGGATGTATGTAAAACCAAAGCAAGAGAACAGTGTTTTCAAATATTTCGTGAAATCCGAGGTTTCTCTAATCTGAAGGTGGTCCTTCTCCTGACAACCTCGAATAAGTGGAGTTCTGCTGTATACCTTAAATTAAAAGTTACAATGAACTGTTCGATTCCTATCTTATTTTGGATGCAATCTGGTTTGCCCTCAAATTCATAAAGATTTCAAATCATTAGGATATGATTCATAAGAAATAATCATCTATTCTGGGTTCTGTTTGGGCAAGTGGACTGTAATTTGGATTTGGTCTTAAAAGAAGGTGCAGAATTCACATCAACTTAACTTCTTTTTATTTTCTACTCTTCAAATCACTTATTACTAACATTTCACTAAACTTGGAAGGTTCCTTTATGATAAACTACGCATCATTGAACAACCACGAATTTTAGATCATAAAACTGAACACTTAGTCTGCGCGAGACGCTATTTATAGGCGCACCGAACGTTCTGGAATATTCCGGGCGCGCTATGAAGATGATTCTGGAACTTTCTGAGCGTGCAACACAACTGGAAACGTGTGGAAACTCCAGAGCATTCCATGCGCGTGGTTTTAAAATAAAAGAAATCTTCTAGAATATTCTAGAATCTTTAAATTCTTCAAGCTTATGACAATTGGCTTGAACAGAGTTCCAATTCTAAAATTATAAACAAAGCTTATTATGTCCTCTACCATCTATCATTCACTGAAAATATCGATTAAGTGAATGATTACGTTGTTCTAAACATTCTAAAATCTCGAATTGTAAAGTCCGTCCTTAATTTTTTTTTTCTAATTATAATATTAAGTCAATTTTTGAGATCCAATAGCAAGGTCGATTTTAAATTAAAAAAAAAAGATTCATTATTTCTGTTTCGAAATGAGTCCATATAGCCAGAGGAATTCAATTTCAAATTTCATCAATTTTGAGATGATAATGCCAGAGAATTTGCATATCTTATTCTTAATATCATGTCGTCTCATATTGAAACAAAATATGTGGAAAATCACGTTTTACTCGAAAGATTTTTTTTACACAAATGTACCAGTTTGGTACTGAGAGACTCAAACTTGATTTTGAGCTCTAGATTTAATTGTCTTCTGAGTGTCTACAGAAAGTCTGAAAACCGTAAAATGAGCTGGAAAGGGACATGGAGGTCAATCGGGAAACAAATAAGAAAAAAATTTTGTTATCCAAACATCAAGCAATCTACTCATTATTTTTTTCTCCTTTCAGGGCCGAAAACGTTGCTTGATTTATTGCGTAAAAGCGAATATTAGTTCAATTTACTGTATGTAACTTAAAAAAAAAAGATAACTTGAGGCTTAAAAAAATTGTCAATTTTTTTACATGTGTTGTTTGGAAACACTCTAAATTATGATGTGTGAGGTATGCATGTTTGGTATACGAAAAAGGTTCTTTCAATATGATTCCAGTGAAAAAAGAAAGACTTTAAACAGCCTCAAACCGAAATACATTTAAGCAAAATATTTCTTGAGTCCTCTTATTGTGGGGTTATGCCAAATCAAAAAAATAATTATGTTTTGTATTTTTTTACTTATGCATTATAAACGAATCCATTCTTATAGAAATAATCACGAATGGTTTTAAAAAGCCTATAATGCGATGGTAAATCTGCTAATGAGTTTTGATGTATAATTTTTTTTCCAAGTTTTTTTTTTTTTGTTGAATTGTTTTGAGTAATTCATTCATGGTTTCGACAAAATTTTCCCGGATCCCGGAATTCCGACAACCTTATCCTAGTATCGTTGGAAATAGTGTAAACATATTAAAATTAACTTTCAAGTTTATCCCAGAAGATTTTGGCTTTCAACTTGCGCTGTAAGTATGAACAAATTTCAATTTTTTTATTATTCTTGCCCCTGGAGTTATGCATCATCAGTAATATTTCTTTGAATATATGTGTGGGTGATAAAAAAACTGATTTTTAGGGAATTGAAAAATCAAAAAAATATTTGCAAAGCGTAAAACCATGCCAGGTTTGAGTTTTAAGTTATGGAAGCTAAAATTTAAGTGTTTTTACTGCCGAACAGTTTCTAAGCACACGAGTTTCTCAATAAATAAGCAACTGTCCTTTTATCCCACGTGAGGGGTGAACAAAAGCTAATGCTTAAAAATAAATAGTAAAAAACCCTTTAAACTTTTTTTTTCTTTCATTGAGTTTGGTTAAGGAAAAAAAAATACACCATCTTGAACAAATTGGGCGCTAAAAGAGCCACATTTTACGAAAATATAACGGAAACAGTCCAGTGACACGTTTCACCCCATTTTACGGTACTTTTGATAAATTTCATGATCATGATAAATTTCATAACTTATTTTTTAAAAGGTGTTTTTCAACTTTTATTTTATCTCATTTTTGGACTTGAAATTTAACTTCTGAACTTAGGTTTTGATTTCTATGCTGTTCCAGTTGAAAATACATTTCGTTTGAATTTTTTGATCCACCATAGCCATTTTGAAGTCATGGCCACAAACAGTTATGATGAGGGAAAATCCAAGGTAAAATCTTTATAAAGTTGAGATTTTGTGTGCTCTAACTTCCGAAAAAAAAAACTTTCACTTAAAGTATACGATACATGAGAAATTTATTTTGCGATTTTGTGATAGTGATTTTCTTTTACAACATTGAAATCTGATAATAAAGATTAAGTTTTGCTAATTTGCTTTCCAACAATTTGACGCTCCACCGCATTACCTTATTCGAACGTAAAAAAATAAAGCAAATATATAATAGCACCGAGAACAATCGTACAAGCTCGAAAAAAAATCTATAAAAAAGTGTGTAAAATTTCAAATTCTGACATCCAAGAAATACGTTGGAAATAGACTTGAAATTGTGCGCCCGTTCAAAAGTTACAAATCAAATTTTCAAATGCCCAGTTTACGAAAAGGCGTAATCGTAAATGAATTCATTAAAAATTAAACTAATGCTGCTCTAAAACAGACGGGATAAATTTATTGCTATATAGATAAAAGCAATAAGAGCTACTTTTGACTGGACAGAATTGGAGACATCTGGTGGCCCAGCCAAAAATTAAAAATGGATTCAAAACGATCGTTGGAAACTTTACACAAGTTTTGTGGGATAGTTTGTTCATCTATTCTCTGTGCTCAAAGTTTCAAAATGCAATATGTACTTTCTATTTTTCTGTTCCGCTTTATCGTTTTGCGTCATTTTTTAAAACGAAAGGGGGAAAACCCGAAAATTTTCTGAAGAAAAGTAAGATTTGAATTTACACTTATTATGTTAGAGTTTTAATGAAATAAGTTAAGGTCTTTTCACAAATTCGAATGAATCTTCTATATCGCTTTAAAAATGTAAAAAAAATAATCAAGAAGGGGTCAGAATAAATTGCGCATTATTTATTAAATTGTTGTATTGTTTGCGTATTGTTTATTAAAAAAAAAAAAATGAACCATTATTTTATAAAGTTTAAGTCTATTGAGTATTCTTTTTGCCAAGGTCCTTTGAATAAACAAAAACTAGTTCACTAAACAAAGCAGCTTTTTGTGATTTTTTAATCGTTCGATTAATCGGCATTCAAATTAGCAGCGCTTAATTCTAAATATATTTTTTTTTTGCATTACACTTCAAAGAAAAAAAATTTGACTATTACGTGTCACTGAAAACTGCAACCTTTAAAATAAATCATCTGTAATTAACAAAACCCGTAATTTTGAATTGTTTTCTTTGAAAATTAACGAAGATTCATTTATTATTACAGCAAATGTCCTGTAAAAAAGTTGTACACTAAAAATTAAATGTCACGTAGTCATGTTTTCGACCTGTAAAATTATGATAAATGTCCTGCTCCTTTTTGTAACAGGACATTTGCGTAATTTTACAGGAAATAATTTTTGCTGTGTAGTATCTTTGTTTAGGCTTATGGTTTGTTCACATACTGCAAGAAAGTAATATTTTGATGAACTTTCAGTACATCTCTAGTCACACATTCCACCGTGACGTGAATTCACTTTTCGGACTTTTCTGAACTGTTATCATTCTTGAAGTCAACCAATTTACTAAACAATAAAAAAAAGTAAATGAGTATTATTAGGTAACTAAATTTGTGTATGTGTTTGTGTTGTGCTCGAATACTTTTGTGTCGTGAATTCAGGCTAGAATTTATCATCTTTGACTTCAGTACATATCACCTTAATTTCCTATTCCCCCGGAAGAAATAGAATATCAATTTCCTTCAACAGGTTGTAAATGAGTTAATTACCCACAATTTAATATACCGTAAAATGGGGTAAGATTGATCACTTTTTTCAATATGTTTCGATTATTTTTTCTGTTAAGGGGAATGTGGCATTTTTCATGTTTTTAACACCAGTACTGGACTCCTATGACCGTAAAACATGGTAGCAGAAATTTATTAGACTATTTTGAATTTGATTTAAAAATCGATTTAGAGAGATATGCAATGCTGAATTAAGGTGTTTCTTGGTTTAGATTTTGCGGTCAAAAAAAAAGCATCGCGGTCCCTAATGTGTTAAGACCGAATAACAACTAAAATCGAAAGATGGACAATGATACTGCATAAATTAAGGGGCACATTTTTTTAACATTTCTTATAAAATTTACCTACAAAAATAATCGAAATTTTGCCTTCAATCAATTCTCTAGGCCCTCACACTGTTCCCCTTTTATGTTTTCGCTTCAAATTTTACCATTCGATAGGGTTTCTAGCCTTTTGTCCTAGACTGGCTTACTCCTGGAAATTGTCCTTATTTTTAAATATCAAAAATTTACCTCTAAACACAACAAAAATACACCAAAACTATACATGCTGCTTCTAAACGCATTGATTTCATCAGGAAAGGTGTTCGTTTGCGAGCCTTAGAAAAAATAGATATTTCAAGATTTTGAAATTACATTTTAAATTACATTCGAAATTTTCAAAAACAAACCAAGTTTTTTCCAATTTGAAACTATACTTATAGGTTTTAAACATAGAAAAAAGTTTTGAGATATTTTAACTTTAGACTTAGCTATTGATGATTATGTGGATAGATTTCATATCGATCAAAGTTACTCCGGTGATTAATGTTACCCCGTTTTACGGTACGTAGTTTTTTGATTGAACAACGGTGCCGAATTAAGCCATCGGGGGACTCGGGGCTATTTTTCTCGGAGGGCCCCATGATTCAATTTTTGTTTTAGATGCTATCTCAGAGAATACAAAACTTTTTAAACGTGTAAAAGGACTGGAGAAGAGTTTAGTATATTGTCTTCAAATAACCCTGATATCTGCGAAGAAAATAGTTTCTGGTATCTTCAAATAAAAATTGTTATTTTAATCACATGCAAACATTGCGGAAGGTAAGAGCTTAGAAATTTCTCAAAAATGAAAGCTCTGATTTGAGTTGCAAAATGCAAAATTGAATTCTCAAATTCTTTCAAACCCTTATCACCTACTAAAATTTTCTGCTGTAGAAAAAGGACCGGATAGATATTCTAAACGATTTTCATTTCATCAGCGATCGTCTGGTTTGTGCTTCATCGAGAAATATTTTCCTAATGACAATAGGGAAGTATCATATCATTGGAAACATAGAGTACAAAATTTTAAAAAATAATTAAAATAAATCAATTCAAATTCCATAGAGATTGAGCTATAGGAGATTAAGAATTCAAAACGTAAAATCAGGTTATATTCAGAGCCACAATTCCGTGTTTCTAATATGAATCATTATTTCAAATCATGTTTTGAGTAACAGAATATGAATAAAATTGAAAAAAAGAGATTCAAAGTTACACTCAGAGCCAAAGCAGAAATTGTACGAAATATCTACATATATTTCATATTTTTGAAACCTAAAAAAAAGTTTTCTCGAAATGTTTACGAATATGATTCTCATCAGATAATTTTTTTATTAAATTATTATTCTAAGTATGACAAAAATTTCATTAGATGCCCTCAATGTGAAAGTGAAAAAAGGTTGCATTGAAAAAAAAAATCAGAATAGAGATTAAATCTTTAAAACAAAGAATCAGTTATTATTTTAAAAAAAAAGTCAAATAAGTAATTCAAATGAGTTAAGTACCTGAAACAAAGATCCTGAGATCCTGTTGTAACTCAATTGTATTTCAACTGATTTCTATAAAACTAAGTGTTTTAGACTCGTCTTGTAATTTACAAAGAAAGTTTTTTTTTTTTTTGTGAAGTGAGTTCACTTATTGGCGACTGTTTTAATCGCTCATCATTAAACCTTGGCCCAAAAGCTTTAAATTTATAAAAAATTATTTTAGGAAGTATTGTCATATTAATGAAATATGATTCAAACAGGCGAGGGAAAAAAGTTTTAACTTTACTTTAATCATACTACTACAAATTTATGAAAAGAAATCAAAACTAGAAAATTAGAATGAAAACTTGAAATATAACAACAAAAGGGGCCCCCGTGAAATTTTACATTAATTAAGGAGGCCCCCTAGAGTAAAAAGGAAATGAGTTCTCCCGAATTTTGCGAGCTGAGAATATCAAAATCTTGGTATTGAATTTCATAATTTCCAGCCCGAAATCTGGACGAAAATGATGTTAACCGAATTCGAAAAAAAATGTAAATAATAAAGAAGAGTATGAGGCAAAAAACCTGAAATTTTAATTTTTTTTATCGAAACATATCAGGTAAACCAGAGAGAAAACATCTTCTCATTTTCATTACATACAAACGTCTTGCACAATAATAATGTTGGTTATTACGCTAACTTTCCAAGTAATGTCTGCTGCACTAAAATAGCAGCTAATTTCGCCAAAACTGAAGCTCATTGCTAAGAGAAGCTTTATGATAAACATTTTAGAATTATATCCGGGCAGTAAACGTGTTAATATCGGGTTTTTTCAATAACTTTTCACTTTTCAATCATTGCTATTGGAATTCCCGTTGGTCAATAAATTCCTTTTCCCTGCCTATTCTTAAAAAAAAAAATCTTAAAAAAAACTGTAGTTGCTTGAATTGGCTCAATCGACAGTACTGAGTTTTATATTGAATTTCCATCCCAATTTCTGTCTTAGACTAGAAATTCGTATTGAAACATTTTTAGCTGATTTAACCAAAATTTTATCCTCTACTGAAGTAAGTATCCTGAATTCAGCATATCATTTTCCATATGATCGTTCTCAAATTATTATAAAAACGATCTCATAGTTGAGTTTCTAATATCATTGAGTGATGCTCTTAACATGAATATTTCTTTGTTTTTAATCTTATCTATTTCCAGATTCAATTAATTGAGATTTTCAAGACTTTTGTTGCTTCTTCAGTTACTGAAGTTCAGTTTCATAGTATTTCTGAATTTTGAGAGCTCAGCATCTTTTATAAGGTACTGAACTCATTTGGATTCCTTATCTGAATTTTTTCAATGATAACTGATTTTGTGTTTTAATCTCTATTCTGATTTTTTTTTCAATAGATCATTTTAGCATTCAAACCCCTTTGGCTTTGAGGCCATCGAATGAAAATTTTGTCACATATCAATTTTATTTTTTTATCTGATGCGAATCATATTCATAAACATCTCATGATGCATTTGATGCAATTTCTGCTTTTTTATTTGATATTGATATTTTGTTTCTCAAACCTTGATATTAAACTACGATTCAGATTTGAGACACTAAATTTTGGTATTAAATATAAACTGATTTAAATTTTTGAATTCCTAAACTCTAAATTCTGTATCACTTTGGCATTTAAATTTAGTTATATTGTTTTTTTTTTGAATTTTGTATCCCATGATGCTTTCCAATCGTCATTCGGTAAATATTTCTCGATTAAGCACAAACCAGACGGTTGATAATAAAATGAAAATCATTTAAAACATCTATCCGGTCATTTTTCCTGAATCAGTGAATTTTAGTTGGTAATAAGAGTATTAAAAAATTTTTTTATATCTTTCTTCTTTAATATCTTTTTTATAGGGGAGAATGAGGATACTTGATCCCTGGGGATACTTGATTCCTTAGCTATATCTCGAAACTGGAATGTTTTACAAAGATCAAATGTTCTAGAAAAATGTGCCAAAATGAGCAAAATAACAATGCTTGTAGTTTAAAAAAATTTAACAAAATAATTGTTTGAGTAATTGAACATTGTTTGAAAAATTTCACAAAATGTAACTTGAAGATCTTTTTTCATCACATTAAAATGTTCCTTACATGGGTAAATTATGAATAAAATATTTGTTCCAATGTATCAATCGTTCGAGCGTTGAATGAACTTCATAATGCCATATTTTCAAAGCGATGGAAAACTCTCAACTTTTTTCAGAAAAAGTTTTCTAAAATGTTAATTATGGGTACAATTGATCCCCTAGAGTTGGGTACAATTGATCCCCCTTCCAAACGGCATAATCTTCATCTGAATTGATCGTTATGATTGCTGATTACGAAATTACTAATATTTATCCAAAAACTAATATTTATCAAACAATTGTCTGAAGAAAAGAGCAAAAAAAATTAATTTTCTCTTAATTATAAAAAATAGCGCCTTTAGGTATGCAATGTTATTAGCGTTGAGACAAAGTTATAGAATTTTCTTCTTATGTCTGCTATAAATTGTGAAATGAGAACAAACATGACCAAAATAGTCAATAAATATTCTATCTTAGGGTTTTGTTTGATTTTTATACAAGGATTAGGGCTTCCTGAATAAAAGATCAAGTCTCCTTCAATAGGGGATCAAGTCTCCCCTAACTTCAGAAAAATCGCAATTTTTTCACTCCCACGAAAATGCTTCTAGTTCATCAACGGGTTCAAGTATCGTTCTAATTTTTAGAGCATCGAAACTTGAAGTTACAAGCTGTCAGAAAATGTCAAAGACGGCGAGTTGCTAAGTTTTTCCAAAAAGATATGGTTAAAATAAGAAAAGGGGATCAAGTATCCCCACTCTCCCCTATCTTTATTAGAGAGACTTTCAGCCTTTGGCTGGTTCGTCTGTTTAAAAAATTAGAATTAAATTTAGCATTTACAGCTCAAATCAGAGCTTTCATTTTTAAAAAAATTCTAAACTCTTCCGCAATGTTTGCACGTGATTAATTAACCATTTTTTATTTGTAGATACCAGAAACTATCTTCTACGCAGACAACATGGCTATTTCAAGACAGTTTACTGAACTTATTTCCAGTTCTTTTACACGTTTAAAATAATTTATATTCTCTGGGATAGCATTTGAAAAAAAAATTGAATCATAGGGGCCCCCCCAGAAAAATTGCCCCGGGCCCCCCGATGGCTTAATCCGGCTCTGGTTCGAGCCCAAGAGTAAACATCGATCACAGTTGTACCGTATAAGTTTTTCAATGACTTGTCCGCCAACTTCATCGTTGATATAAGTCGCGAATGACATAAAGATGTTAAAACGACTATAATCGAAACAAAAAAAAAGAAATATGATTCAAAGGCAACATTCAACAAAAAAATATCATCAAATAGTTTTCATTAGTACTCCATTCAAACAAAGGATATTCCGAAAAATGTTTGATACCAAATTACTTAGAAATGCATAAAATTTCCAGATCTGGTGTTATCTCGACATAAAAATGTTTAGTCAAAAATCGACTTCCTTGGATTCCCAGGAAGTTGATTCCTGGCTTAATTTTTTTCGATATATCACCAGACCCCGCCTTTTCATGCATTTCTAAATCATATGGCATCAAAATAATAATTTTGTTTTTCCAGATTTCCTTTGATCCCCCCCCCTCCCCCCCTCACAGGAAATTCAGTCAACTTTTGACAAAAAAAAAATTTCGAGAAAAGAAAACAGATTTCGTAGTTTTATGCATATTTAAGTGAATTGGCTTCAAAATCAAAATTTAGATTTACCGGATTTCCTTATGTCCCCGCTATGGTGATTTTTAAGGTTCAAAACACTAAAACTTCGAGCGCTTTTAGGCACCCCTAAATCAAGTCCGATTGAGCTGAAATTTTACACAGGTTAGTTTTTTTTTTGGCAAATCTATAAACTGTGGCTGTGGACGGTTTTCGAAATTTGATCATGAAATTTTTCCCTTACATCCATTGCCACACTAGAATACACGAATAATGGTTGAACCTTGAAATATGCAGAAAACTCTAAATTTATTTGTTGTCCGTAGTCAAAATATCGGTAATATTTCAACAATTTTTTCTTCTAAATAAATAAAATATGTGAATATGTTTTATTTTCCAAAGCATCCAAATGATACGCCAATCATCCAAATAAAAGCTTTACTTCAAGGGCTTTTGACAATTTCTACTTTCAGGAGAAATAATATTACCAAAAAATAATGATTCAAGCAATAGTATGCAAACTTCGATGATTGGTTTTGAAATTTGGATTGCCCTAAGCTAACGTGGGGCAGCCGGCCAAAGATCGTCATTATTAGGTCAACGCTGCTCATTCCCATTAATTCAACACGAACGCCTGAATGGTCCTAAAAATTTATATCCAGGGGATAAATTGAATCTGCAAACACCGAATCAACAAATCTTCCCAGGCAGCCACGGTGGTGTTGAGTGAATTTATTTGCCACTAATTTGCTTCGAATCTGCATTGCCCTCAGTCCTTACTAAAGTTAAGTCAGTGGAAGATGGTAGCTAATGGCAACTGCTACCGGTATGGAACTGAAAATAAAAAAGCTAGGCTGGAAATGATACTCAAATTTCCACAAACCTAAACCAAAACTTGAGATTCAATGACATTTGATTTAAGACTGCAAACTTTGGCTGACAAAAAGTCGAAAGTTTTTCTTTTTCAAAATTTAATGTACAGGAGGTTGACCACAAAAAGACTAAGGAGAAACTTTCCGACCAAAAGCTTATTAACACCAGACCTCATTAATCTACCGCTGTGAGTTTTATGTTCATGAACTGCCAGCAACAAGTGAGTTGAATTTTTTGACGTTTTTTTACGTTGGAAGTATGCAGAAGCTGATAAAAGTGATATGATATTAGTCATAAAACGGGGCCAAACTGTTAAGTGCTTCCCTTCCCACCGAGTCTAGGTTGTTCAGCTTTCGGCAATCCGTTGCTGGCTGCCAAGAAAAACGATGGCTTTCCGTCAAACATCACAAGCTCATGCCTCTTACATCACGTCTTTACTACTCACTGCCATTGAGCCGTTCATCACGAAATTAATTTGGGATCGGTTTTGTCTGTTACTAAGCTCCTCGAGCGGTTTAGGAGGCTCATCTTTAGCGCTACCGATTTGTTGAAGTTAGTTGATTAGCCATAAAGTCTAGTACCAAAAATGTTGATATTTCCTCCTTAGTTCGAGAATTAAAGATTTCAGTTTTGATTTTTGTGATTGAGATAACTTGAAAATCATTACGATTCAATAACGAAGTGTGTACTCTTTTTTCTTCCCACAAAAAATATCATTTCCCTTTTTTTTATCTGCTTTCTCACAATTTTTTTTTCTTCCGTCGTTGATGCATTTCGTTTGAAAATTGCGGGAAATTAAGCAGTAAGAAATTTGAATATTTAATCAGTGCAAAGTGCTGGCTTAAATTGGTCTTTGGTTTACTGAAAAACCTTCCAACGGTACGAATAAATAAGAAAGTAATAAAGTTTTAGCTTTCTTTTCCATAGATTTTTCATTCTCAGCTGCTAATTTGGCAGCTTAGAAATTAACAAACTGTTCATAGTTTTTTTTTTAAATTATGATTATTGGATTCAAATTATTAACCATTCACAAATCTTTTCTGATGTTTAATTACTTCTCATGCAATACAGTTGCATAATCGCCGGATGCCGTAATAATTCCGATTCTACAAAATCACCAACAGAACAATTCGATACGCCCAATCAGTTCGATATTTGTTCGGGTTAATAAAGCGGCAAACAAATGCGTTCTTTTCTGCCCTTTGAAGGTGGGCACTTTCAAAAGTCAATTCCTAGAAACGCTCGTTCTCATTTCAATAGCTTTTCAGTTTCATGATGGTTGAAATAGACAAGCGTTTGGTTGTTAGGTTAAACCTTAACCGAACGAAACAAAAAAAAAACAATAATGAGAAGCAAACAAATTGCTTAAATTATAGGGAACGTTCAAAAGTTCAAAAGTTTACACACAACGTTGATTTCATAATATGTTTGGTTATCATATTTTGAAGAACATGTTCCTTTTGATAATTTATATAAAACTTAGTGAGAGTGGTTTATTAACGCTCTATATTTTTTACTTTTTGAGACACGTTTTCTTGAGCTCAAATATATCATATAATATTTATTCAAAATTAAATGTTCCCAACATTCATTTAATTTTAAGTAAATGAGTCAACAAAACTTGATGACGATCTTATTTCTTTGCTGTTTTCAACAAAATTGTGGCGAGAGAGTTTTTTTTTTCTTATAAGACACACATATTGAAAGTTCTATTGCATTGAATGAGAAAAAAATATTCAACAAAACTCTTTCTTAACATAATTTTGTTCATTTTTTTTTCATACAAAACTACAAATCAAAGCCTGCGTACCCTTATTTCTTTCTAAAAATCTGAAGAAAACAAATCACCAGGTTCTCACGTTTGGTTTAACCAACGAGAAAACTGTTTAAACCGCAGAAAGATTGTAATTTGACAATATAAGAAATTGATTCATTACGAGACATGATACTTGAAGTATTAGAACCAAAGAGATAAAATTTAAGAAAAACTGAAAGTTCACGATTCTATTCTTCATACAATTTGCTAGAACTGTACTTATTCAACCACAAATAGTACAGGAATTGTACAATTCAAAACCTACTCAGCCTAAATGTTCAGCACAAATCCACTGAACCTCTAAGCTATACACAGAGAAAAGAAATTCTGTCCTTCTGTCTATTTTTCGGTCTCCATAGACCCCAAATCAACGGAACAGAATTGCATAAAACTTGGCAGGTAGAGGAATCTTAGTCGAAAAGGGCTCCTTCAACCTTCACCCGTCCCTGAAATGTTTACCCGTTACAGTCCCTGGAGTGTCAATTTGACATTCCTGACCAAAACCATTGTATCTCTATTGTTTGTCAACCGATTTTAACAAAAGTTATAGTGTCGAAAACCTCGTGATGTAGCTCAAATATGTTTTTCAAACATTTTTTTTTTTGTGATAGTCCAACAGGCCCATTTGGGACCTCCCTCCACCCCATACGCATCTTTAGAAGTGGGAGGGACAGTTTATCCTTAGGATAATATATATTGTTTACTTTATTTTATCAATTTGTGTACGACTTATTCGTCTTACTCCCACGTATTTCCATCACCATACAGTTTCTATCTGATGCTTCGTCAGATCTTCATCACTATTGTATTATCCTTTTTAGGATTAGTACTTTTCTCAAATTATCTGTTTCACGTAATATTCACCTACAACACTTCAGTTTTCCGTTATTCAAAGTATGAGAAAAAAAAACCGAAAAAACATGCTTCGGAAAAAGACTGTAGAACAGTTATGGAATGCTCGAAAAAAAAATTTCACTAAGTGTTAAAACAAGCTGAAGTTAGAAGCTAAACGTTGCACATAAGGATATATCTTTTTAAATTTTTTAAGATCATGCCACAAAAAAAGATCGTACTTTTCAATCAATGAATCGTCAAGTTTGTTTAAGTCATACCAGATAAATTTTGAAAGAAAGATTCAAAATTTAACGTAATTTGGCACATTTTGGAATTCTTAAATTGTAAAAAATCGAGACACAGAATTATTGACGAATTTTCAAAGGTAGCTGTTTTTTAAACTTTTAGTCAATTTGCAATTTCTTATATTTTCTTGCACCTCAATTCAACTTTGCACTGGATTTTGAGTATTATAATGCGATATTTTCGTGATAAATTTATATTTGCATGGCTTTCTGGTGAACATACATTTATTACGGAAATGTTGCGTTACAACACTCAAAATCCAGAGTTAAGTTAAATTAAGGTGCAAGAAAATGTGAGAAATTTCAAATTGACAAAAAGTTCGAAAACTAGTTACCTTTGAAAATTCCTCAAAAATTTTGTGTTTCGTATTTTGAAAATCTAAAGATGCCAAAATGTGCCAAATTTCGTCAACATTTCAATCCGCTTTTTAAAATGAATCTGGTATGACTTGAACCATTTTAACGGTCCATTGATTGAAAAGTACGGTTTTTACACTACTTTTTTACATTTTTTGTAGTCATGATCTTCTGTTTTTTTTTCGAAAATATATCCTTTTGCGCAACATGTTTTTCGGATTTTTTTTTTCTTATACTTTGAATAATGGAAAACTGAAGTGTTGTAGCTGAATAATGTTTGACACATATATTTGAGATGCCTTAAGAACATTCCTAAATCTTTAAATTTTGTAAAAATTTCGGTTTTAAGCGAGGAGTGTCAAATTCAAACTCAAGGTGTTACTAGGGAATTTTTCCTGGGCTTTAAAACCCTATGAAAGTCCGAGGAAAAAGGGCCTGTGATATTAGACTGAGTCGATTTGGGGTCATTTTTGAATTTCGCAAACCCTGGGGTCTTAAAAGCTTCGTCTTGGTCCAAAACTCATCCATGATTTTTTGCAGAATTTTTAAGTAACGTTTACATGAGTAAATTTGAACTTTTAGGTTTGTATGGGAAAATTCAATATTTTGTACTGAAAAATCAACATTGTTTTTGTTTCTTCTGTGGAACTGAGCCAGCTGATGGTTGTTGTGCCAATTTATAAAAATCCTTAGGGAAATTTTCCGCTGAACAACTTTGTCGAAGACCGAACTTCGTATCTTATTAGGCCAAAAAGTTATTAGCAGTTTAATAGGGGTATGTCTTTTCGCATTGATAAACAGTAAATTAAATTGACATCACTGCAGGGTGCCTATCGAGGTATTGCATGACTACTTTTCATGCAATACTTCGCGAGGGTCCAGCAGTGATGTCTATTGAATTTACTGTTTATCAATGCGAAAAGACATACCCCTATTAAAATGCTAATAACTTTTTTGCCAAATAAAATACGAAGTTACGGTCTTCGACAAAGTTGTTCAGCGGAAAATTTCCTCAAGGAATTTTATAAATTGGCACAAAAACTGTCAGCTGGCTCGGTTCCACAGAAGAAACAAAAACGATGTTGATTTTTCAGTACAAAATATTCAATTTTCCCATACAAACCTAAAAGTTCAAATTTACTCATGTAAACGTTACTTAAAAATTCTGCAAAAAATCATGGATGAGTTTTGGACCAAGACGAAGCTTTTAAGACCCCAGGGTTTGCGAAATTCAAAAATGACCCCAAATCGACTCAGTCTACTGTGATATAGCGCAGTTGGCAAGTCAGTTGCCTCCTGAGCCAATGTCCACGACTTCGAGCCCTAGGCTAAACATCGAACACAGTTGTACCGAATAAATTTTTCAATATCTTTCCGCCAACTGCAACGTTGATATAAAGTTGCGAATGTCATAAAAATAGAAAAAACGACTATAATCGAAGCAAACAAAAACAGGGAAAGGAAACGAGATATTCTTGTCTACACTTAAAACTCTAATCTCTCAATCAAGCTTAGATGCAATCATATAGTTAATCAAGAGTAACAATCTCTACCGAGAACTGATGACAAAACCTCAAAACCTTATGCCAGATTTAACTACAGTTTTTTTTTTCAGAATTTTCAAAAAAATCGTATTAATTTGTTGTTCGACCGGGAATAATTTTTAGCTTATGTATTGGCTTTTCGGTCTTGTCAGGTCAATTATAACACTTATTATATGTGCTTCATCCATCGTTTCGAATTATATTAATTCTTTATCAAGGAACTAAAATTAAATACAGGAGCATAAAACATATTTTCTCATCTATATATATAAAAATGAATGTTTGTCTGTCTGTCTGTTCCCTATAGACTCGAAAACTACTGAACCGATCATCGTCAAAATTGGCATCTGAGGGTTTTTGAGGCCGGGGATGGTTTCTGTAATAGTCAAAACTCCATCCGACTTAAGTGAGGGGGGGCTTCCATACAAAATTTGTAGTTTTTCGAAACAAATTAAAGTCATGACATCCATTTTCTCGAGATTTTTTCTTCCTTTGGGCGGTTTGTTTTTCGTATCCAAGGTCGAGGCGTCGAGCCAACGTCGCAAAAGGATAGTAACCCAGGCATAGCATACTGATCAGTAGGTATATTTTGGCGCGTATTTCTCAACCTGGGGTTTGTTTTTCGTCTCCATGGGCGAGCAAACGTAGACGCAAGAGGATAGTAACCAAAGCACACTGTTCATTGATTGCTGGAAAATTTAACAATAAGGCGCCTGTTTCTCAAACATGTGGGGCGATATGCAACCTAGATGTGTTTTTTTCTTGCTTATTTGATTTGTACACAGCACGTGGTAATAAATGACGCCTCAATCGATTCAAAACCAATTGATAGATTTGCAAAAATACTTCCATATTTAGTTCGTGTTAATGTAGGTAGCATTCGACTTTTCATTCAAGGAACATTAGAACATGTTAAAACGTTCAACTTTTTCTGTTAAAAAAATTAAAAAATTATATTTTCTTCTAGAAATTGTTACTTCGGCCCAAATACACAACTGAAACGAATTTAGAAATGAAAATGGGAGCTATTTATTTTAAATAATTCTGAAAAAACTATCGTACTTTTTGCTTACATACCAATTCAAGTACGCACTTAACATGAAAAGTGTTTTTGTGTTACATGGCTGCATAAAAGAGACTTTTGATCCGCTTCGTTTTTGAAAAGCGAGACTTTAGAACTGATATTCAACTGGACGCAAAATTTTTAAGAGAAATTTTTAGTTTACCCTTAAAATGTTAAAAACAATATTCCCTTCTGTCAACTTACACGGTGCGGCAAGGGCAAACGTCGAACTTTTAAGAAATTCATCTTCAAAATGATTCAATATGTTGGAAAGACCAGAAGGGGTATTCCGAATGTTGAAACTGCAGCGGATATTGAAAATTCTTAAATGTCTTTGTAAATGAAGGTCATTCCTTTTGAACAGCATTCGTTAAAAGTAGAGTAACAAACATAAATTTATATTGCAGGAATACTGCAGATATATCAGTGAAACTTGATAGAACAAAAAACAGGAATTCGTATTAAATCTATTTTAAAGCCATTACTCTGACGCATCTGTAAATAAGCTTTGCATTGACACTTGCCCCAATATACGGGACAAATGTAAACTAAGAAATTTGTTTTTGCTACATTTTTGAATATTTGACTTTCAAAAAGAAAATAAAAAAAAAACTCGAGAATTTCAGATCTTGAAAAACGAGTTTAGAGATCAAGTTTCAGTAAATAATATATACCATCTTTGATTGCTATTCAGAACTGCAGCTGCAGCTCTCATTTCAAAGTTGTTGGTTCTGAAGTATGATGAAGTTTGATTTAAAACAATGCTCTCTAAAATCTAAATTTTAATAAATTTTGACAAATTACATTTATTTCCGGAAGGTGTAGCAAGGTACAACGGGTCAGCTAGTAATTTATATTCACATAAATTACTTACTCGGACATTCGTGTTATTGTCCAAAGCAGATGCACTCCTAAAGCGTTCATCAATCGTTCGGATTGTGGCTATAAATTTTCGAATTTGAATTCTCATTCCATGTCGGAAGTGAGGAGGAAAGCTTATGTGTGACTTACGTGCCCAATATTCTGGTATCGGCCAGGGCGTCGGCGCCTACTCCGTCGTTTTGGAACACGCCCGTGGCAAAACTTCTATCACTTGACTCACTGTTGGTTATTATTGTTTTGGTATTCATAGCATTTTCTTTACCGCCAGAACCCGGCGAGTGTTTGCGAATTGTCGTCTCCCGTACTTAGATTCAGTATTGATTAGACAACAATATAATTTTTTTCATAAAAAAAATTATATTTGTGTTGTGATCGATTACTTTTGTGAGGTGAATTCACGCTAGAATTGGCCATTTTTGTTGTCAGTACATGACACTTCGATTTCTGTTCTCTCTTTGGAAATAGGATATCGTTGTCTTCAAATTAGTTGTAGAAAAAACGATTTCCCACAATTTGATGTGCGTAGCTTTGCAATTGAACAACAACGATCAAAGTTATGTCTCTTTTCAGTTTCGGCGTGAATTCACTCAGTTTAAACAGAACATGGTAGTGTACTGAATTCACGTCATTTCAAGTTATTCTGAACCATTCTTTAGAACCTGCAAGTTTTATGTACACTAAACAACTAAATTATGATCGATTTATAAAAAAAATCGACCATCGGGAGGATCAGGGGGAGGAAACAGCTTTCATAGCATAGCATAGCATAGCATAGGGTGACTACACACATCACGCATTGGCTGAAACATAAAGTACAACTGTTAATCAGAGCCAACACGAGATGCCAAAATAAGTGTCTGGATTCAATACTAATTCCAAGTGCCGCTTTGATTTTCAGTGAGGTACTATAATGCACACCGACACAAGTCAATGTAATCATGATAGGGAAGTTTTGTCTGAAACAGCGAAATAAACTCTTCAGGTGCAGAGAACTCATACGACCCATGAAGCTGTTTCAGAAAGAATTGGGGAGGGTTTTAGATATGGGGGATCCTACATGGTAAGTAGGACTGGTTTATAAAATAAAAATGATATGTTTCATAAAATCTCCTATAAATTAAAAAATCTCACCGAGCTCAGCTCATTCTTCCTTCATCTTCAAAGTACCATTGAAATGTATGCAATGATGTAGCTTTATAGCAGAGATGTACCGAATATTCGGTCGGCCGAATATTCGGCGCCGAATACCGCCAAAAAACCGTTAAGCCGAATATTCCGAATATATTTTTCACTGTAGATAGCTTTATATATCGATTATACTACTTCTTGATATATTCATAAACTAAATAAATTAAATAAATTCGAGAAAAGTTAAATCTGATCGGGATGGACACATATTTTTTTAAACTTTCCGGAATTTATCCAGGTTTATTCAGATTTTTTGCTAAATCAAATAAAAAACTCAAATGTCTTTTTGAAAATTTTTAAATTTTGCGTTACAAAACTATTATTTAGAGTAAATTTATTCGTTAGATACGATTTGAACACTGCTGTTGTTATTCGATGAAAAATTTGAATTTCAAGCAATTTCCTTTCCTTTCTTTTCCTTTTGTATGTTTGAGATTGATGCCTAGTTTCTGTTCAGATTTTCCTTTTTTATTACAAGTTTTTCAAAGAATCGTTCAGACCCGACCCAAACCTGTGGATACGTGCCGTTGAAAGTATTGCATGTTCAAGGTTAAAGATCATCGTTCTTTGTGGCATCTATTTTTAAGACATCTAGTAAAACTTAGACTTTCATCTAATTCGATATAGAAAAAAAGCAAATTCAAAAAGTTTGACACCTGTTTTGAAATGTTTTGTCCCAGATTTCACTGGAACCCAATCTCCCCCTTGTGATAAACGTCCTAGAAGCGACGAGTCATCTGATGTCCTTCCAGCTAATGGTGACATTTGGAGAATCAAAGAGATCTCAACGTTAAAAGATCTGATTAATTATACATCTGGATGGAAATAATAGACTTAAAAACATGAGGGGCATTAAGATGGCAGAAATAGAAGAAAAATGAATTTATTGCTGTGTTTTGTATTGAAAATTCAACAGAATATTCGACCGAATATTCGGCCGAATATTCGTTTGGCCGAATAGTTGAAAAGGTCACTATTCGGTATTCGGCCGTTCGCCGAATACCACTATTCGGTACATCTCTACTTTATAGTATCTTCAACCAATTGGTGGCCTCTTAGAAATTGTGATACGGGTCTTCTTCGAAAGCTGTTGATTAGAGAGGATTGTTGGGATCAAAAAAATAACCTAAAATTATGATTAAGAAGAAAGGGAGAAATTACAATTATATGTGAAAATTATTGTCCCTTTGAAAAAAGATGCATGGATTTGAGGAATAATAGTTTAAAATAGGTATGTCATCATGGTAGCATTTTTCAAGCTGCTTCATATAGTTAATATTTCACAGAATCTTAGGTTTCTGAGTCCGTAGGTTCACAAATTTCATAAATTTCCTCAATTTTTTTTATGAACTTTTACTTTGTCTTCTGCAAGATCTTTCTGACTGACGAATGTCTAGACCATTTTCAAAACGATCAATATTTTGTTTAATAATATCCGGGTATATAAATGCTGGTCTTCCCCTTTTCCTTCTTATTTTTTTATACTTGCTGGCCATTTGCAACATGTGGAACACTGGTCTTCGTACTACATGACTCCAATATCTAAGCTGAAGATATGTCTGACGTCTGCCCTCCGTGGTACATTGTTGGAGCGATAATAGAATGGCGTAAGATTGAAACAATTTTTTCCAAAGGCTTCATTTTTGTTATAAACTGTCTAACTACTTTTGATGCTTTGATAGCTAGCTTACATCTTGCCTTCATTGTTTGAGAACGACATAATCGGTTCGTTAGTGTTGCCCCTAAATATTGTATCCCGTCTGAAGTGACTTCTTTCCGGTTACACCCCAAAGGAGCTCTGATCATAACCTTTGTTTTTTGTGTGTTAATGTGGAGGTTGAGTCTTTTCAGATGATCCTTTAGCACCGGTAGTAGCCTGTCTAATTCCGACTTAGTTCGCGCTATAATTAATATGTCGTCGGCGTATACTAATAGGATACTTTTCCTCTCTAGAGGGGGAGAGCGCTGTCCGTGCCAAAGTTTTTGAAATGATTTTTCGTTAACTTTTTTTTTTTTTTTTTTTTTTTTTTTTTTTTTGTTTCGATTATAGTCGTTTTACCATCTTTATGGCATTCGCGACTTTATCAACGTTACAGTTGGCGGATCGTTATTGAGAAACTATCCGGTACAACTGTGTTCGATGTTTACTCTTGGGCTCGAACTCGCGGACATCGGCTCAGGAGACAACAGACTTGCCAACTGAGCTATATCACAAGCCCTATTTTTCGTTAACGCATTTGATCGTCCGCATGATCAAATATGGTGGAATATGCTTTCGCTCCATTATCTTGCCTAATTCCTTAAGCGATACTTCGTCGAATGCCTTACTTATGTCGAGCGACATGATCATAAGGTCATCTCCAGCATTCCATTTCTCCTCCATCACTCTTTTGGCTACGCATATGTGATCCAGTGTACTTCTTCCTTCGAGGAAGGCAGCCTGATGGTGTCCAATTGAAGTAGAAAATCTTTGAATTTCTTTAAATATCCATGTTGCGTATATTTTGTACCCCGTACTGCTGAGACATATACGCCGGAAGTCACTGGTGGATTTGGGGTTTCTTATTTTGGGTATAGGTATCAATATTGGTTGTTTCCAGCATCTGGGGATTTCATTTTCTGTCCATATTTTGTTCAATAATCGATTTAAACTGTTTCACCGAACTAGGGCTACTGTATTTTATGAGTTCACCGTAAACTCCGTCAATTCCTGGAGCCTTTCCATTTTGAAGATGAAAAATTATTTCACCTACAGTTTGGAAATTTGGCTCTCCAAAAATCCCAATATTATCATCAACAACATAGTCATCCGGTAGCATGCATTCGGCGGAATTTTCTCCCATCCAATTTTTCATAGAGATGCACATCGTCCGATTTACCAATAGGTTTGCTTTTTTATATGCTTTCATATATTTATATGTCCTGCTAATTCGTTCTCCAAGCTTATGTTTATGAAGTTTAAAAAAAATCAAACTGTTCCTTATCTTCTCTTTCTTTACGCATCGTCGAAAAATGGATTCTTGATTCCTTCAGTTTTTTCTTATTTTGTCGTTGTACGGGTTAATTTTGGATCTGAATGTCCATTTTTTTTGTCCGCTAGCGCTTTCCTTCGCCGAGGTGATAGCGGTATTTTGTTGTTAGCAGATATGGTATTTTCAGCAGCTTTGATTAAATTTTTAGAAAACAAATCCCATGTTTCGCTAACATTTTGTTTGGATAAATTAATGTTATTCTCTCCTAACGCATCTTGGTACTTTTTTCGGAATTTTTCGTTTTTTATCAAGTTTAGATCAAGTTTTATTCGTTTATGCTCACGCAGGAGGAGGAAACAGCTTTCAGAGCATAAATATTATAAAATTTTGTCTCATTTGCGCTGTTTTAACTTAGCTGGATTCGAAACCAATTTCTTTAAAATTTAGTGTTTTTAAATTATCCAAAATCATTTGAAAATTTGACAATTATGTAATTGTTTAAATTTCAACAAAAAATATTCGGCCTTTTCGGCCAAAGAAATGTGCATTTACAACTTGAATGAATAAATAGTCGAAATAAGAACTAACAGAAAAGTTCAAATGTTGTTCTAATGAATATTCCTGAGCAGGGAACCGATCAAGCAGTTAACCTATTTGAGCACCTTAAAAATACATTAAAATTGATTACAAATTCAAATTAGACCGAAATTCCATCAATAAATCGTGATGGAAATAGAATCGATCGGGGGTGTTTCGGTGCAACCCAAGCATTGAACAGTAATCAGCCGTCAGAATTAAACTGTTTACGTCCTACGGATTTCTAATGATTGCAGCACAGGTTTAAATTTCCCACCCATTTTCCGACGCCTGTGTCTTTGTTTGCTAGTTACATTCCCGGTACCTTTATATCTGTAAGTAAAACAAGAAAGTATTACCAACTCTCCCTCGAAAAAAAAAACAAGCAAAATCGAGGGGGCGGAAAACTCCCAAGTACTCACCCGGCCATGTAAGCAATCAATTATTCACTGCTACTAGTAGAACACATGTTTTTCACTTGCCCTAGAAAAATACCTACTGATACCGACTCTAATCACCGATATTGTGCCCGAGTGCGAGCAACATTTACCTTCCAAGAGTGACATTTTTCGGTTCACAGATTTTTACGTTTTTTGTCGCTCACCCTATGGCACAGGAAGAAGAAAAAAATCCAGACAGTCCCTCGGAAGAGGAGTGAGGGACCCTTCTTGGCATCTTGCAAATTTCGACTGTTACA
The DNA here is from genome assembly GCF_029784155.1 of Uranotaenia lowii. Lineage (NCBI taxonomy): Eukaryota > Metazoa > Arthropoda > Insecta > Diptera > Culicidae > Uranotaenia > Uranotaenia lowii. The sequence goes on from NC_073692.1 coordinate 32,533,796, forward strand.
ATCTGAAGCAGAAACATATTTGCAGCAGTTGTAATCAAATTACTTCCATGCTTCCTGCTTCGCTAGTCGGAAACACATTTTGTGCTCTTCTTGAAAGCTGAGGGAAAGAAAAACGATCGCTTAGAAACTGGCAGAAAAAAAGACGAACAACACTAAATTTATTATCTGCATTTAAAACGATCCCTAGACAAAAAGCTTTCTAGACGATAGAAAGCTACCCTCTGGTGGGAATAATCGGGGGAAGGTGAATGTTGACGTGCTTGTTAAAATTGTTGACAGAAAACACCATTTGGTGACATACCCACTAACATACATTCACATGCTGGCACGCACGTGGAATTCGAACTGAATCTGGCTTCAATGGCTTCCGGTAATTGAAATCAGCATCAGTGAGAAAATCGAAATCGGAGATGGTAGGATTTTAAAAAAAGTTTCTGTTTCGGAGGTTAAAAGTTTTTAAAACCAGAAAAAAACACACAAAATTCTGTTGCTTTTCTTTTGAACACATTTTATCATTCGTTGCAAACACAAGTTCACACATGTGGTTCATTACGGACCAAAAGCTCATTTCTCTGAAGTGTGTTTTAGTAGGGTACATACATGCCTACCTACTTGACATGTAAAGAAAGTCGACGACAATGATGAACCATTTCCGAAAATAAAACGAAAAGAAAATGACTGGAATCTATCCCGGGGGGACAGAATTCACTTTACGAGAAGTAACGAGCGAGTGACTTTTGTAGATACTTACATACCAAACGTTAGACATTTACTGTTTTCCTTTGTCGGTTCAACTTTGTACAATGTTGACTAACCGGAGAATTGTAAGAAATGTCACGATTATTTTTGTGACTTGCATGGGCAGGACAAGTGAAGTAGTTTTGGGAAGTAGGCGTTCTTCATAAGTAGAAATTTTTTTCTTACATTCACGGTTTCAGTTTAAAAGTAGGAACATATTTCGATTGCATAGGTCAACGGAAAATTTCCAGTTGAGTCAATTTCTGTCAATTTTGATAAATTTTCACCTTTGAAATTGTTTTATGAGATTTTTTAATCACGTCAAATTTTGTCGACACTATCTGCAACAGACCACACGCTCTTTTTTTTTAACTCAAAATTAAGTATGACCGAGGTTCAAAACATAGTTCGATTCTATGAACTTAAAGTTAAGTACCCTTTTTTCCTCCTTGCGATGGATCAAAACGGAGTTCGAACTGCGAACTCAAAATTGATCCCTTTTTTTCCTTCGGCGAGGGATCAAAGCTGAGTTCGACCTTATGAACTAGAAATTGAACTCTCTTTGTTGGACTGAAAACACTTAGCGAGTTCAGTCCGAACCGGAACAGCATCCAACGAACACGTCGCAAAATTTAGTCACTCCGGAACAGTTACCGGAAGACTATGAAGGAACTTCATAATGAAATGCATGTTCACCGTGTCAGCGTAAAATTCTGTCCGTCATTGTCATCATATGGTGAGCGGCTTGGAATGTCCGGAAACTTCCGGATGTTGTTTACTTCCCGTGGGAAGTAACATCCGGAAGTTTTCTTTGACCGGGAATGTCAAAACTTTCCACCGCTCTGTAATTGCAATGTAATGTACCGGAACAGCAACATCCGGCTACAAGAAATTCTATTCATCCTTTAATTCCCTGAAAATCAGCTAACCTCGAAAAAAAAGGATAAATCCGAGTTCGGCTGCCGAACTTAGTATTGAGTATGCCTATCAGAACTTAGTTTTGCTATTGCCCAGTCAAACTCAAAGTTGAGGGATGCCACCGAAGTGCTGTTTTGAACCAAAACTACTTAATTTTGAGTTTAAAAAAAAGAGCGTGCAGGACTAACGAAAAGAAAATAAAGTATGTATTACAAAATCACACTACAGTATGACCCATAAAAATGCGAAAATTTTAATGAGTCTGTTTTCGGTTAAATCAAAGCAATCGAAGGATTCCTTTTAATTCAACCACGGTAAATGAAAAGTTTATATTCCGGTATCTCGATAGCAACTTACTACCTTCTTCAGTGAGCGTTTTTGAAAGATGGTACTGAAGAAGGTAGTAAGTTGCTATCGAAATTCCGGTAGATGAATTTTTCATTTACCGTAGTTGGATTAAAAGGAATCTTTCGATTGCTTTGATTCAGTTGAATCATTCAACCAAGCTGAACCAAACCCCCCTGAAGTGTGTACTTACAGTTACAAAGCTCCGTTTTCTACCGTGTTTTCGTCGTGTTTTGTGCAATTTTATCCGTCCCGTTTTTGCTTCATGTGTTGTTCTTCTCCTTCTCCTGATCCGTCGTTCTCGAGCCGCGATTACCCCGATCGAAATCCGTTTCATTTGCGGTTGTTTTTCGTTTTGTTTTGATCCGACCCCGCTCTGAACGCGGCACAGATACTGTTTCAAACAGACGAGGAACTGTGTTCATATCAGTTTTAAAGTCTGCTTCATTTAATATTGGAACAAATTCTTTTGCTCATTGTGGCGCTCCTAGTGGACGGATTTGGAAACTTTTTCACCCACGTGTCGGGAAATTCATAACCTTTCACCATGTATTTATGTCATAACACCAAACGATAGCATTTTGTAAACAACCGCCATGGAAGCCGAACGGAGAAATCAAATTGTGCACAGTTTTCTTGAAAATCCATTGTTGTCGGCATCGAAGCTAGCTAAACAGCTTAAAATGCCCAGAAATACCGTATGGCGTGTTATCAAGCAGTAGGTACAAGGAAACATTGACGACGGCTCGTAAGCCGCATTCGAAGCGTCGGAGTGGAACTGTCGACCGGAAACTGCGTGGGAAAGTCATCAAGGCCGTCAAGAGGAATCCCAATCTTTCCGACCGCGATTTGGCCAATAAGTTCCATGCCGCTCACAGTACGGTGCGACGAATTCGTCTCCGGGAAGGAATAAGGTCATTCCGAGCCAGCAAACAGCCAAATCGGACGCTGAAGCTGTACGACCAAGTGCTGACCAAGTTCGACGGATGTATTCTGATGGACGATGAGACCTACGTGAAGGCGGACTTTGGGCAAATCCCAGGTCAAAAGTTTTATTTGGCGACGGCTCGGGGGGATGTACCTGTAAAATTTAAGTTCGTGTTTGCGGATAAATTCGCCCGCAAGTACATGATTTGGCAGGGGATATGCAGTTGTGGACAGAAAACCAAAGTCTTTCTCACTGACAAAACAATGACATCAGAAGTCTACAAAAAAAGAGTGCCTACAGAAACGGATTCTGCCGTTTATTCGTGCCCACGACCGTCCAGTAATGTTTTGGCCGGACCTCGCAAGCTGCCATTACAGCAAAACGGTTATGGAATGGTACGCAACGAACGGGGTCAGCGTAATACCGAAGGACCTCAACCCCCCAAACTGCCCCCAGTTCCGGCCGATAGAGAAATACTGGGCAATCACGAAGCGGAGGCTTAAGGCAAAGGGAAAACTTGTTAGGAACATGACTCAAATGAAGAACTGGTGGAATCAAATCGCCAAAACGGTGGACGAAAAGGGTGTGCGCCGCCTAATGTGCCGTATTACGGGAAAAGTACGAGAATTTCTTCGAAACAGCAATGAATAATTTTTTTAATTTTTTTTGTGAAAGAGTAAAGAAAATGCTACATTTGTATGAAAAACAAATTATGAATTCGTTAATAAATGATTGAACTACACACAATTGTTTGTGTTCCAATATTAAATGAAGCAGACTTTAGTGCAACTCGGTTTTTTTTGTGCACTGTACAACTATTAATTTTTTGACGCAAATGTCATCAAGTGATATGGCCTACGACAAATGCGCTAAACCTACGAGCGACTCCGACAGCATTCTTTGTCAGGGCCTTTGCAGCCTGGCGTTTCACTTAAAGTGTGAGGGGTTGCTTTAGTCGCACCTCAAGTCGAAGGCTGACAACAGAAATCTGCTCTGGGTTTGTGACGAATGTTGCAAACTTCTAAAAAATGCTGCTTTTCGTCGATCTTTGGACAGCTACGAAACTCTTATTGCGGACATGCGGAAGAGCCAGGCTTCGTTAGTTGCTGATATGAAGTCTGAAATTGCTGCGACCAACTTGAATGAAGCTTGATAAAATTATAAACGTTCGCCCTAACATCAACCCTTCTCCTCGCGTCCCTGCTGCCTGGCCTCGGCTAGCCACTCCCTCGAACAAGAAGCGCCGAATTGAAAACCCAACTGTAGCCCCTTGTGTGGGCACTAGAAGAAAAACTATTGCGACGGTTGCTTCTCGCGAAAGAAAGTTTTGGATCTATCTGGCTCGATTGCAAAATAGTGTAACGGTCAAAGATATCGAAGAGTTCGTAATGGAATGTCTCCAATGCGAATCAACTGAAGTTCATGCCCTGGTTCGAAAGGATGTTGATGTTTCCACGCTCAGATCAATTTCTTTCAAAGTTGGGGTGGATCCTAAGTTGAAAGACAGTGCGCTTTCCCCGAAGACTTGGCCTGCTGGAATATTATTCCGCGAATTCGAGGATTCTGACTCAAAAAACCCTGCTGGTTCAACTCCTGCTGTCACTTTCTCACCAGTTGCGCCATCCACGGAGACTCCTGGCAGTTCTACACCTCGTGTGGCACCAATTCACTGAACGCCTCTACCTATGGTTTACCGAGAATGGACAACGAGTCTTCTATAGCCTCGACTTCAACCAACCGCATAAGACTCTCGAGTTTCTCGTCATCCGAACCTTCCAACAGCTGTCGTGTTAACTTACACGAACATCACCAATTCCTCGCCTTTTCACGGGCTTCTTCACCGGGGCGCATCGATTGCGGCGATGAGGTTCTCCAGCCTGCACTGACAGGCAAGTATTCAACTTTCGTCGACCTTCCCCTCCGTGATGGATTTTTCCGTTCCAGTGAACGACAATCCGGTGTGTCTGTCGGGTCACGAGATCGACTAAATATCTACTACCAAAATGTCGGTGGTATCAACTCCTGCGTCAACGAATATCTGCTAGCCACCTCATGCTCCAGCTACGATATTGTGGCTTTCACCGAAACCTGGCTGAACGACAGAACCCTTACCAGTCAGGTTTTTAGCTCCGACTACACAGTGTTCCAGCGTGACCGAGGTCCTCACAACAGTACTAAATCCACCGGCGGGGGTGTTCTGATTGCCATCCGATCCGGTCTTTCAGCCACTTCAATCGAAGACGAATCATGGAACGATCAGGAATTAGTGTGGATCCGTAACGATCTGGGCATTCGAAAGCTCTTCGTTGGGATTTTATACCTACCTCCTGATCGTGCCGAAAGCGCGGTCTTCGCAGAGTCGTTTTCCCGCGGCCTTTCCCGATTGTGTTCCCTTACTGTTCCCGAGGACGACATTCTTATTATTGGGGACTTCAACCTGCCCGGACTTAAATGGTGTTTCTTCCAGTGCGGTTTTTTGTTTGCTGATCCAGCGAGATCTTCATTTACTACCCCCTCTAGTTTGATCCTCGACTCACTCAGCACAGCAACTCTCCGACAAATTAACAGCGTCGAGAATGAGAATGGTCGCTTGCTCGATCTCTGTTTTGTTAACGACGGATCCCAATTGGCTACGATTGAACTGGCTCCTGCGCCTCTGGTTAAGCTTGTTCCTCACCACCCGGCACTGCTGCTTTCGCTTGAAATATCTGAAGTTGTGACTCCTATCAAGAAGCCGGCATCCTTTTTCCTCGATTTAAAGAACGCCGATTTTGTCGCTATTTCAAAAACGCTTGACGCCATCGACTGGAATTCTGAACTCGAATCTTCCGATCCAAACGCCGCTGCAATGAAGTTCTCCCATATCATCAACTACATCATCGATCGTCACGTACCAAAACGCTCAGCAGCCTCTGACCTACGTGCTCCCTGAGTCACGAAAGAGTTGCGACAAATGAAAGCACTCAAGAACAAAGCCCTCCGCTACTACTTGAGGCACAAGTGTCTCCACGCCAAAACCCAGTATCGCAAACTTAACGCAGCTTATAAAAAAGTATGCACGCGTTATTACCAGGGGCTACCTTATCCGGATTCAGCGTGGTTTTAAAACTAGACCCAAATCGTTTTGGCAGTACATTAAGGACCAACGGAAAGAATCGGGCTTACCGTCCTACATATTTTTGGAAGACAAGTGGGCGACCTCGGACCTTGATATTTGTAACCTCTTCACTGACAAATTCCGTAGTACTTTTGATTCTGGTTCAATATCCACGGACCAGTTGACTATGGCGGCTAGTAACGTCCCACGTCAGAGCACTTCCTTTCATCACATCGTAATCGATGACGATACCATCTTGAAGACGACTGCTAAGCTGAAATCCAGTGTTTCTGCAGGTCCGGATGGCATTCCAGCGACTTTTCTAAAACGCTATAATATATATCACATATGCTGACTCCTATAAAACGAATCTTCCAATCATCGCTCACGGAATCCACGTTCCCTTCCATTTGGAAAGAGGCTTACATGTTTCCGGTCTACAAAAAAGGTGACGAGAGGAACGTTAACAATTATCGCGGTATTTCTGCCCTTTGTGCGATCGCCAAACTGTTTGAGCTGGTTGTATTAGATCCATTTTTCTCGTATTGCAATTTTTATTTCTCTAACGAACAACATGGATTCATGCCTAAACGCTCAACGACCTCAAACCTGTTGACGTTCACATCTTCCTGATCTATTTCAACGACGTGCTGCTGCTTCTTGATGGACCAAAACTGGCGTATGCCGACGACTTGAAATTGTTTCAATCCACCAACAGCCCCGAAGATGCCAACGTCTTGCAGAGCCAGTTTAACATCTTCGCTGCCTGGTGTGATGTCAATTGCCTTCCCTTGAATCGCAACAAATGTACGGTAATTTCGTTTTCACGCAAGCGGCTACCGCTATCGGCTGATTATTTTCTTGGACATGAGGCAATTGCACGAGATGAGCATTTGAATGATCCTGGACGAACGGCTGGATTTCAAGATCCACACAAACTACATCGTCGATAAAGCTTCCAGATGCCTGGGTCTTTTATTCCGCATGACAGAAGACTTTAAGGATATTTATTGTCTCAAGAGTCTTTACTGCAGCTTGGTTCGATCGTCCCTCGAATATGCCTCGGCTTTATGGTGCCCCTACTACCAAAATGGTTCGGAGCGTATCGAGGCCATCCAGAGGCGTTTTTTGCGCTTCGCTCTCCGGAACCTGAACTGGCAAGACCCGTTCCGACTCCCCAGCTACGAAAGCCGCTGCCGCCTTATCGACATCGACACACTGCAGGCCCGCCGAACAAACTGCCCTGCACTGCTAGAAGCACTCCAACTCAGCGTGCGATCCCGAGGCTTGAGGAATCGTATTCTTCAGCCCTTTGCTCCTCTCCGACAGAATAACTACGGAGCTAATACAGCGCTAATTGGTGCAATAAGGACGTTTACCCGCTTCTCCGATCATTTTGATTTTGACGTTTCAAGGGAATTATTCCGAAGAAGAATCCTTAGTGTTTTAAGTATAGTATAGGGTACATTCCGTGTAATTGTAGTTTGTCTTTAATTTTTAACCTACCATTTGGATCAATATGTGATCTGTTGATGAAAATAAACAAATAACAAATAACAAATAGGCTCACAACACAATGGGGTTTTTGGTTGTTTTTGACGATTTTTGAGGTTTTTTTGAGTGTATTAGCTCTACACGCTAACTTTTGGCTACCCCTTAACGAATACTTTTGACCCGTTATTCGATAAGACTGCACTGAACAAAATCTGGCTATAAGGTTTATTAGGAATTTTAGTGTTTTCGCACTAAAGGAAAATCCAATACTTTTTATCAGATGACGAAAGATTTAATTTATAGGAAATTCCAATGAATTCTAAGTTAAGCCAAATTGATAAAATTTATTGTTTTAGATAATGAAATGCATGTTTTCATCAGTGTAATGAAAAATGTATTTATTGTATTGTAATTGTTTTTTTTTTAAGTTTTGTATTAATTTACAGAAGCTTTGCTGGCGTATGTGATACAATCAATAAGGTATTTAACAAAGGCTACAAAATTAAAATAAAAGTTGTTGTATTTTAAAAAGTGATACAACTTTGCTTTTGGCACTTCAAGGCACTCCTTATAAATTGGTCGGAACAATGGAACGTGTCGTTACCCGGGACTCCTCCTGTTCAAGCTTCATTCATCTTGAACTAGCTAAGTTCGTCGATTATTCTGAAGGAATATTTTTACAATCTGAAAAAGAGCAGCAATTTGTTAGAACCGTTTATCATAACACTATAAGCCAACAACTTCTAATTTACCTCCAGTTCCGTTTCAGCTTAAACCGGAAAAATGGCTCTGACCACAAACTAGATTCTAATTGGGCAGTCGATTGAACTATCGGTGGCCTGTTTAGCTTACTTGAACTTGGATGGTGATTTTTACATACATTGATGGTGTATGAAAAGGTTAGGATCCGGATGCTGCAACTGCAATAACATACTTCTCTGAACTCATGTGCAGCTCAACAAGAACGAAATATTGAAGCGCCTCATCGTACAGACCACAGGCGAAAATAACTTGACCAGTAGCACTGTCGTCGATGACCGAGGTCAGATACCGATTGGTATCGGTCAGTCCCAATTTGGCCTAGTGGTTGTTGTCCTCGATGGGCTGATGTTCCTTCAGGTAGCTTACCACTTTGTCCTCTCCCATGAGGAAATTCGAGAGGGTTTCTGTGAATGTGAAAAAGTTATGATGAACAAAAAAGACAACATTGCGATTATGCCATCACTCACCAACTTGCGTAAACTTTGAGCTCATCCGCTCTATAACTTTACCCCATTTGGATTCTGGTCGACACTGCTCAGTTTCCAACTAATTTCCTTGGCTATTCCGGTTATGTCCAGTTCATATGGTTCCGGGGAATATGGTTCTGTTCCAATCTTGTATTAAAAACGTTAGTCATAATTTACAAAACTTGCACAAATCATTCGAAAATATACAAAATAAGAACTCACCTGTTTGAATCCTTCACAATTACTTTAATTTAAATAATATCGATGGGCTGCTATTAACTAAATATTAAAATTATCGAGCCAATTGAGCTTCAGTTGACAACGATCTGAACAAAAATTCATAACCTAACATCACAGAACAGATATATGCCGCACGAAAGTAATAAAAGTTATTGAATTTGCCTATGCATTTCATCAAGTAGACGAAGTGGATACAATTTATTGGATTTTCTTCTAACTTTGAAAGGATAATTTAGTAGCTGAAATTTGACTGTGTACAATAGGATTTATTGGAATGACCCTATACATTGAATCACTATATTTGTTTTGATAATTATTGGATTTTCCTTTGCATTTCACCAAGTGAGTGAGGTAGATAGAATTTATTGGATTTTCCTATATCTTCGAAAGGATAATTTAGTAGCTTAAATTTGACTGTGAATGATAAGATTTACTAAAATGACCCTATACATTTGATCGCCCAATTTGGTTCAGTGTGGGAGAACTCCTTTTTAAGGATAAAGCCGCTGTACCCTTTAAGGGGTACTCAGCTTTCAATTATTGTATGGGATAAACTTTGTTAAAAAAATGTTTCACTGGTTGATGCCTGGTGAATCCTGAAACAAAATAGAAGATAAGATTTTAAATATAGAATACAAAAACCACAAAACTTACCAGCAATTTTAGTCCACCGCGGTTCATGTTTTCGTCTGGTTCGTCCGGAACTTTGCTGTGGTGCTGAAACAAAATTAATGAACAACAATTCTGAAAAATATAATTTTAATTATCATCAAAACTCTTACCACAACCTCTCTCATCTTTCCAAATCCATCACTTTGGATGTAACGCATCTAAAACTACCCTTTCCGAAGGGAAACGAGCTTTTTGAAATAAGGGGTAATATTGATCCGATAAAATGACCCGTTATTTGACAGATCGTGGAGGTTCTCAAAAACGGGTCAATATTACGCCTTTAAGGGGTAGCCAAAAGTTAGCGTGTAACCTGCTGCTGTCAATTGACGTAAACAATGCCGTGGTACACACGTTCGTGTTTATTTATCCATCTATGGTTAAAAAATTAATCATTTTCGATCTCGTTGAGCCGTCAACAGGTACGCCGGAGCATCGTGTCGTTGCTGTGTACCTGTAGGAACATTTTACATTATTAATTTTATTTTCTTTCCTGTTTTTCAATCAACACTTTTCAGTGCTAAATTATTTTCGTTTTCTTTTATTAGTATTTTCTCTTTTCTTTCCAGCATGGGGAAGTCATCGGTCGGCTCAAGAGCCGGAAGAAATAGAATTGCTGAACCAAATTTAGGTCCATCGGCCAAAAAAGTTCAAATTTGCAATTCATTCAATGTCCTTCATAACATCGATGAAAAGGAAATATTCATATTTAATTCTGATAAGAGTACTTACACTCTTAAAAATGAAAAGGTTCCACCCATTACGGTTACGATTCCTGTCTTCAATGCCTTTCGGAAAGAAATCGTCACTTCCGTCAAGGATGTGAAGATTTCTTTTCAGATCGGTCGAAAGAGAACTGCTCGTATATTGGCGGAATCTTTTAATGATTTTCAAAAAATTTCAAATGATTTGAATAACAAAAAACACAAATTTTTTACGTACGACACTAGATTATAAACTTCTACTCAAAATATTTTTTTTCGTTAATTTAAAATTCTCACGGGGAGCTTTGATTTAGACTTAATCGTTCGAAAAAAAAATACGGTTGAAGTTTCAAGTTTGAAGCTTCAAGTTTCAAGTTTCAAGTTTCAAGTTTCAACTTCCAAGTTTCAAGTTTCAAGTTTGGAGTTTCAAGTTTCCGATTCCTCAGTTGCAGTTCCTAGCTGCAAATTTTGAGTTCCAGGCTTTAGATTTGAAGTTTCAAGTTACAAGTTTCATGTAGAAAGTTAGAAACCCCTATCTGAAAAAGTTTTAAATAACGCCGGTTAAGATTATCTTAAAATAAGCATGCTTTTCAGGTTTTAAAGAATTTCATACCATCAAATGTTAACTAATGCAATTAAAAATTAATTGTGGAGCAAAAAGTGACATGAAATAATTCAATTAACCAAATTGGCTCTTCGACGAATTCATTAACCGTGTGTGTCGAATTATAAGCTCGGTTGCCCGAAATTCTCGGCCGCCATCCAGTAGCTCTGATAATCACCCCGCAATCTGCTAATTGATTTTTGTGTGATGAAAAGATCCCCGCCGTCACCTCGAATGTTGACAATTGATCGGGGGCGTCGTTGTTGTAACAATCTCAATGGGATTGTTGGTTATGACACTTTCGCACCGGGGAGGATAATGCAAAATTAATAATTAAATAAGCTATAGAAGGAAGGGGATTTCGATGGATCAGAAGGTATAATGAGTTTGACGCTGCGTAACTGTCCTTTGAAGGGAAACATCATTGTTTTGCCGCGTGTTGCGTGTTTGGTTCGTGATTTTTGCGAATTAAACTTTCTTTGTGCTTGACGTCAATCAATCGGAAACGGATTGATCAATTCTGCTTTTTATTAGAAACATTGCAAATCGAGGAATTATGGAAGAGGTAAACTCAATTAAGCACCTTACGGGAAAGCTTTTAATACCCACGAGCTTTGAAGTTCATAGCTTGATCCAAACCCCTTGCAGAAAAATGTTTAAATGATCATTTGGAAAAGTATTTACATCATGCTAACATTTTAATTTTTCTTTAAAAATATGTTCCGTAGCTATCACGTAAAAACATCGAAATCACTGAATTGAGTAGTGAAAATGTCGAATACCATCAACTTGGGCGTCATGCAAAACTTTTCAACTTCAATGGCTTCTAAAAACCTAATGTCCACAGATAATTATACCGCATGTACATCAAAAGTTTTAAGGTTGATGGGACATCGAATTGACATAGTCAGAAAAGTTATTGGTTTCGTTACTGGTTTTTATTTTACCTTAAACATGCGATTTTCACCCTACTTAGAAAAAGCAATAAGTTGCGTTGCAAATAAAAACGTTTTATAATTTAAATTTTTTTATATATTTATGATGTCATAACGCATAAAGCACCAATTACAGTAATTTCTGGTTATAATCGAACTCATTTTTACTTTTTGCCTTTCTTTCAGAAAGGTATAGTTATCGGTCGATTTGGGAAATCATTAATTATGGGTCTTAGATATACCTTTATAGGTACCTATCGAATCAGCTCGACGAGTTCAGACGATGTCAGTGTATTTGTGTGTGCTGGTGTGATTTTTTGGAAACTTTGTCAACACGTTTTTGCGAAACTGGGAAGTACAATAAAAATGATTTTTGTCTTAAAAAATTTGATTTTTTTCCCTCTTCAATGTATAAAAGAAAGAAAAAAAAACAAAATAGTTTGAAAAAATTTTTTTCATAGTAATTATCATCAAATCATCACTCCAAAAAACGTGTCAATTTGGCTTGCTAGCCACAACCAGCAATCACTAAAATGAAGATTATCGTGTATATGACTTCATATACACGATGGGCGCGTTCGCTACACGCTATTCGCTACATGATGGGCGCACTCCACTCCCACTCATGATGTCTTCATGACGACAAAACGAGCGGTAGAAAAGGGAGTAAGATTTCTTATATCTTAACAATTTTAACTTTTTTACCAGCTCAGTGTTAACCGAACCGGTCTCAAAAATTTGAAGCCGGAGCTTCAAAACCATATTATGATAATGTGGAGTTTCATAAAGGGGTACAACCCCGAACTTGCCATATCAAACCGATGGGTGTAGGGTTCAACACCGCATTTTTCTGCAGCGATGGCTGGCTTCGATACGTCGAAGCAAGCGTGAATCTGCTAGATAATGTTGTAGTAAGTTTGAAAAAGGGCGAACGCACCAAATGTAAACAAACATAGCGTAACATTTCATAAGGGCGAAACTATCAGTTAGCTCGAAAAAAAAACGCTTTTGAAACTTCGGAACATCTAATCAAATCCTATTTCAAAAATCGACGCTATCTATTGGCCCTACCCGGATAAAAAAATCCCATTTTAAATAGGCGTAATTTCGCGTTCAAAAGAAAATGCATCAACAAAAAGTTTCACCCAATTTAATTTTATCAACTGTTTTAAAGTTTAAAGTGATTTTTTGTACAGACGTGTTAATTTCAAAATGTTGAATTCCCTGGACTTTAAAGTATTTCTGATTTTAAACTTAACTAAAAAAAATCGGGTCCAATAGTGAGTTTCAGAATTCAGATTAAAATCCACAAATTCAGATGCAATCCAGCGCTAGACGATTTTCAAAACAAATTTACAAAACCGACATAATGGACAAAAATGTCAAAATATTCAATTACTACAAAAATGACAATTGTTTAAATTTTCTTAAATTACAAAGTGTATCAAATTTACATAATTGATAAAATTGATAAAAATTACAAAATAGACAACATTCACAAAGTAAGTTTTAACAAGCCTGACATATTTCGCAAATATGGGAAAAATTGACAAAAATTGACAAAAATTGACCAATTTTGAATGGATTGACATAAAATATAACATTTACAAAATTGACAAAACTGGATAGATAAAATGAATATAAATCATAAAACTGAAAAAGTTTTCAAAATATGCAAAATTGACAGAATCAATATAGAAAAAAATTAAACAAATTTACCAAACTGACACAATTTACAAACATTTCAAAATAGTCTATAATTACAAAAATGACATGATTGTTAAAATCATCAAAAATTACAAATTGGACCAAACTTGCATAGTTGACAAAATTGAAAAAAAATGACAACATTCACAAACTTGATAAAATTTACAAACCTGACAAATTTTGCAAATATGGCAAAAAATGTGCCCTTTTCAAAAATCGACCTTACGTTGCGAATCATTCGTTGGCATACCCAGAATCCCATTATTTTCTTCCAATAAGATTCTATATTCCCTACCCAGAATGAGAGCAGCAGTGGTATAATTTTTTTCAAAAGGGCGTGCGGCCAAATGTTAACAATCAAATTGTCAGCTGGGTGAAAAAGTACCGTTTGAAGACTTACATTTTAAACCTAATTACTTTCAACGCGATTTTCTCGAAACAGCTTTCGTCCTTTACAAAAATGAATCAACATAGAAATCAAAGTTTTTAGCATACCTATCAGGGGCATTCTTTCTTGTATACTAGTAAGAGTGCCCCTGAAAGGTATGCTAAAATAATTTATACCACTGCTGCTCTCATGCTGGTTAGGGAAAATAGAATCGTATTGGAAATAAAATAATGTGATACTAGGATCAACTGATCTAGCAGTAGCATGTATATTGACAAGTTAAAGTCAACAATCAAAAATAAGTATTTTAAATATTGTCGAGTATAAGTTTTTGCATCATTCAATTTCACTTGCCGTTCTAAATGTTCTAAATGTTGACAAAACTACCCAAGTGGACAAAATGGACAAAATTTACAAAATTTGCAAAATTTACAAAATTCACAAAATTTACAAAAGTTACTAATTTACAAAATTTACAAAATTTACAAAATTTACAAAATTTATAAAATTGACAAAATTGACAAAACTAATAGAATTGACAAAATTGACAAAATTGACAAAAATTATAAAATAGACATAATTGACAAAATTGAAAATATTGACATTTCAAAGTTGTCAAAATGTTTAATATCTATTGTTAAATCGATAGATTATTGTAATCTACATTGAAGCATCGTAGTTTTAGTTTAGCAGTTGAAAATTTATTTAATTTTTTTTCCATTTATTCGCTTCCTTTTCTTGAGAGGTTGAATTATTTGAAACACATGGTTAGGAATCTTTTTTAAAAATTATACCCTTCATTTTTAGACCTCTTCTATTTTATAAATATAAGATCATAATGTCATAGAAACGGGATCATACAAGATATCCCAGAATTCAATCATTCAAAATTTTTCAATTAGTTTACAATTATGTTATTATTTATGTGAAAATTATAATTATTTCAAAATACCTTCATCCTTTAAAAAATTTAAAATCCTAATTTCTTAAATTCATTTAGGATTTACTACGTTCGAAATACTTTAATCATTACTCAGAATTTATAAATCGATCATTTTATTATTTTGTGTCATGTGTATCCAAATATAATTTTTAGACTGTAAGAAAGGCTACAATCCACTGTTAAGTGTATTAAATCGGGTTTTTTTTCTATCAAAAATGTTAAAAGAAAAAAGCATAAGGGTGTTGCATATATTTAGGGGTAAAATACTACAAAAAATTGTACTAGCTAAAATCATAAAAATCAATATTTTTGATGCATGAAATTTCGAAACTAACAAACGCGTGATGCAAAACAATCATAATCCAGCATATAAAAACGAGATTTAAAAGGTGAATCTGGATTTGCATTTTGAGGCAGACCCAGAGTGGTAAAATATAAATTAAAAAAAATTAAATTAAAAAAATGAAAATATAAATTTAAAAAAAAAAATGGTGATTGTCCGATAAATATTTTTACACCAACAGTTTTGCAGGAAAATAAAGCAATTTTAAGTTTGTATAAGAATCTTTTTTACCATTCGTGTTTTTTTTTCTAAATGGATGTGTTGCAACGCACATAGGTTTTAAGATAGTGTTCTACGGTGACCACAAAAAGTGAACTTTGTATGTCGTGACTGAGGGATGAATTACAAATGATTAATATTTTTATGATTCACTAGCTCACCCGGTGTGCTTTGCTACACCTTTTAGAATCAAATGATATTTTCAGAAATCATTCAAATTTTTATTGTTTTTGGTATTACTTTAAATCAAATTATGACGAAATTGATAAGCAACCACCATAAAATGAAAGCGGAGTTTCAAATTGCAACACAAACCAAAACTTATATTCTGAATCTTGATTTATAAATTTGTTTTAAAGATCTGATAATTTTCATCTGTTTCCTTAAGTTTTGCCCTAAAAAAGAAGGGTCCCAAATTAATCGTTCGCGAATAATCTAACTTATAAAGTATAGTTGTTTTTGCTTGATATTTTCTGGATTTATGCTAAAAAACTGATTAGAGAGCCCCCCCTCCTGTCCTTCCCTTCACCCTTTGCTGAATGAAGATTGTAATCTTTAATAAACATTTTTTTCGTTCCCAAAAATCCTGTTATATCAAATATAGTTCCATTGGTTGATAAGTATTTAAGCTTTACAACAAAAATTGTATGGAGCCCCTTTCTTTCTTTCTCTCTCTACGCTGTAAAGCATAAGAGTCTATAACAGTCGTAGAAACATATCTCGTAACCAAGTACCTTTCCATGCCATATTTGTTTCCATTTGTTGGCTTCGTAAGCATAAATTGAGAACATATGCTAACAAAATTGTATTGGGCTCACCTCCCTCCTCCCATGTACCTTCTTACTGAAAGGAGTATGATGTGTCAAATAATCATAGAGTCATACTAAAATGATTTTCCATGTTAAGTATTGTCCATTTCTCGGATTTTGTAAAATAAAAGTTAAATGTAAGCTTCCCTTCCTATATTCCATGCCATGCCAAATTTGGTTTTATTTAAGTAGTAAATTTTTGAGTTATGTATAAACTTGAAAGGGAGTACCATCCCCCTTTCCGTTCTCTTCTTTCAATAGAGGGGTGATAACTTAATATTCATAAAAGTATTTTTCGTACTCAAATACTTTTTGATGATTATGATGAAATTTGGTTTCATTTGCTCGATTAATTCTCGGGTTATGCAAAAAAAAAATGGGAACCCCCCCTTCTTTCTTTATATCTTACCGCTTAAAAGGTAGGGGAGGAGC
Organism: Uranotaenia lowii; assembly: GCF_029784155.1. Lineage (NCBI taxonomy): Eukaryota > Metazoa > Arthropoda > Insecta > Diptera > Culicidae > Uranotaenia > Uranotaenia lowii. Next base: position 32,550,538 of record NC_073692.1, read on the forward strand.
GGGCTATATGCGCCTATTAAGCAGAACACTGATTTAATCAAATATCAGATCGAATATGTGTACAAAAACTATAAACACGTGTGCAGGCATCTGTTTTCTATACATTGGAGTAATTTTTATGTTAAAATTTTCTTCTTTTTCCAAGAAAACGATTTTATTATAAGTGTTGTCTAAAATGCCGAACCTCAAATTGTGCAGGCTAAATGCGCCTATTTATATTTGAACAAAATTTCTGTTTTTTGGGTAATATTTTTTGGTATAATTTCATTGAAACTGCTAGGAAGCAATAATTTTCGTACGATAAAGCTGAAGTTTTATAAAAATCTATGTATATTATAATTTTTTGGAATAAAACAAAAGTTAGGGTTCCCATACTATGGAGGCGGTTCATCCATAAGTAAAACTTTATCAAATCTGTTTTTAGATCAATTCTCTCTTGATATATTATTCAGAGCTTACCTTTGAAGGTTCAATGATAAAAATCATTTATTTATTCTATTTAACCTGTTATTTGAGGATGGAGGCATTTTACAAACATGATGGGGGCATAAAAAAACACTCTATTATTCAACTATATAATCATTATTAAACCTCCACAAAAGCTGAAATATGTTTAATTTCTTAAGTTCATTTGAGTAAGAAACAAAAACCATCCTAGTTTTTGTTTTAAGCTTCTTTACGTATAATTTTTAAAAGTCGAAATATTACATCAAAATGTATCAAAACCTTGCATGATTTTTTAATTTTTTTTGAGTTTGTAAATTCATAAAATTCTTTCTTGCCTTATGTTCTAAGGGTATCACCCTCAAAATGCATTGGTCAGATAAGCTGTCAAGTCAGCCATTTCATCAAACAGCCGTAGGGTCATTTAACCCGATAGGCCCATTGAGGAAACCTTTCCCCTACGGCTCAATTTATAATAGAAACATTTCTCGTATCCAAATACATGTCAAATATGGTTAAATTTTCTCGATCAGCTCTCCAATTATTCTGAAAATTGAAAGGAAGACCTCTCCCCTCCTTTTCATCCACTTCTTTGAAGGAGTGAGGGATACCAAATATTCATAGAAGCATTTCTCGTACCCAAATATCGTTCCACGCCAAATTTGGTTCCATTTGCGATTGTAGTTCTCGAGTTATGCAGTAAAAATTGTATGAAACTCCCCTTCCTCTTTCCTTACTCCCCGCTGGAAGAAGGAAGGGGTCTCAAACAATCATTAGAACATGTCACGTTCCCAAATACCCGCCCATGCCAAATTTGATTCCATTAGCTTAATTAGTTTTTGAGTTATGTATAAAATTATAAAAGAGACCCCTCCCCCCTTAATATCTCCCTACTGGAAAGAGGGAGGGATCTCAAATAATCATAGAAATATTTTTCGTATCCAAATACACTTCCATGCTAAATTTGGTTCCATTTGCTTTATTAGTTTTTGAGTTATGTAAAAAATTATGAAAGAGGCCCTCCCCCTTTCTACTGGAAAAAGGGAGGGGTCTCAAACAACCATTGAATTATTTTTCGTATCCAAATACCTTCCCATGCCAAATTTGATTCCAATATCTTGATTAGTTTTCGAGTTATATGGTAAATTGTAAGGTAGCCCCCCTCCCCACTTCCTATCACCCCATTGAGAGGAGGGAGGGGTACCTAATATTCATAGAAATATTCCTTGTTCCCAAATACCATCCCATGCCAAATTTGATACCATTTACTTGATGCGTTCTCGATTTATGCGAAAAATTGACTTTTGCTTAGGAGGCCCCTCCCCCCCTTCATTAGAAAGGGAGGGGTCTCAAACCATAATAGGAACCTTCCCCTGCCTCCAATACCCCCACCTACCAAGTTTCACGCAAATCGGTTCAGTAGTTTCCGAGTCTATAGGGAACAGACAGACAGACAGACAGACAGAAATTCATTTTTATATATATAGATAGATTACTTTCCATTCCATTCCATTCATTAATTCCAACCATTTGTAGTGTTTCAATGACAAATTTGTAATTCAAATTCCTTCCTCAAAGAAAAAGAGGAATTTAAATGTTTTACATATACTTCCTTGATTACATTCGAACCAACTGAAAAAATGAGCAAAATTTTGGATCATCGGAAGGTGTTTTTAAAATTCACACAGAAAAAAAAACCAATTAAAAGAATGATCTTGAGAAACCTTATCCAATGTTAGATTAATAAGATTTAGTAGAAGGTTTAAAAAAAAAGTCATTTTTTAACATGAACAAGGAAAAGTCCGCGGAAGTGGAATTTTATTCCTTGTTCTTTCCACAGTGAACGCAAAACCTTTTAATAGCTCATCATTTTTTTCTTTTTTCCGATTATTTTTCATTTTTGATAAAAAACGATGGTTTCGTAAATAATTTTTTTTTCTCCCCAGCTCATGAGAAGTGGAAGTTTTTAAACAGGAAAAATTATTTTAAACGAATAACTCAGATTTATGAACTTGATTAGAAAGTTTATAAAACAAATTTTTTTTGGAATATGAGATGTCCTACTTTGAGATATTACAAGAGATCATAACAAACATTTAGCTTTCACTTAATATCAAGAAAAATCCAAGTTTTACATTCAGTTTCAGAATAGAAGACAGAGAGTTAAATATAAGAAAATTAAGAATTTCTTGACCATTTCACAATGGGGAGAAAGTGTATAAACTGCGAGGAAATTCAATTTTCCCTCCTACACGAAACAAATCCAGGAAAAAGTACTGAACTACAGTAAAAATGTCCAGAAAATTGATTGGACGTACTTTCAGACGCCGCACAAGCTTACGAACGGAGTTATTGTGCATTTTTAACCCGCAATTCCCTTATATTTTGTAAATAAACCAGAATAAATCTTATTTAGACTTAAACATTTTGAACAAAATTTAACCTGTCTATTTTTTTCTGAGGAATCCAATGAAGCCTATTCTCTTAAATTTCTCTAAAAGTCAGAAAAAGCATGATTGAACTAGAAAACTTTGAACCAATTGGCTTAAAAAGGCTCCGTTGGATTCCTCGGATAAGTCACAAAGGTATGTCTTATATTGTTCAAAATGTTCAAGTTCGAACAAGCTTTTTTCTTAAATAATTAAAAAATGTAAGGGAATTGAGGGTAAAATAGCCATAACTTCTGTTTCTTACACGTGTGGTGGCTCAAATAGGCTTCGTTAGATTCCTCGAAAAAAATCACACAATTGTCACCCCATTTTGTTCAAAATTATCTAGTCTTTTTTTTTTAAGAGGAGAAATCACCGTGAATTTGTTTTATGAAATGAATTTGCGGCTTTATCGGTGAGGGTTAAAGAGTTGAAATGAAAGACGGATAGAAGATCAGAAGAAAATTCTAAGGTGGTGAAAAGAGCGAAGAGCATTTGAAATAGAAGCTTGACCACATACTAAATTCTTTGTCCCACACCAATTAACTGTATTGAAGAAGTAGTACCCAATAGAGAAGGCACTACATTTTTCGATACAGTTAATTATGGACCGTTGACCGTATGCGACAACTCAATCCAGTTGGAACATCCGCACAAAACGAAAATAAGAAATCTACCTAGCCATCGATGGAACGATATCGCACAATAGAAGACTTAACAGAGCAACCACATGCTAAATTTTTTGTCCGTTCGGCACATGTGCACACTCACATGGCGGTCGAACCATCCATAATTAACTGTATCGAAAAATGTAGTGCCTTCTCTATTGGGTACTACTTCTTCAATACAGTTAATTGGTGTGGGACAAAGAATTTAGTATGTGGTCAAGCTTCTATTTCAAATGCTCTTCGCTCTTTTCACCACCTTAGAATTTTCTTCTGATCTTCTATCCGTCTTTCATTTCAACTCTTTAACCCTCACCGATAAAGCCGCAAATTCATTTCATAATTATCTAGTCTGAACATGCTTTTTGTTAAATAATTGATAAATGTAGGGGAATTGAGGGTAAAAACAGCCTTAACTCCATTTTCCAAAGCGTGTGATGACTCAAACAGCCTCAATTCGATTCCTCGGAAAAAATCACATCTTTTTCGTTTGACATTTTCAAGTTCGAACATGCGTTTTCTTAACTATTTGTAGAATAAGAGGATTGAGGGTTAAACAGCCATAACTCTATTTTCCAAAGCCTTAAAGAGCCTCCATTTTCCTTGAAAAAAAAATCACGTTTGATACGTCTCAGTTTGTTCAATATTTTCAAGTCCGAACATACTTTTTTCTGTAATAATTGAAAAATATAGGGAAATCAGGAGTATAAACAGTCATAACTCCATTTTCTCGAAGCGTGCGGTGGCTCAAACTCTATTTTTGTTCAAAATTTAAAAGTCCCAATTAGTTTTTTTCTGGAATGTTTACAAAATATAGGAGAGTTGGGAGTTTAAAAGACACCATTACTTCGTTCGTAAGCTCGTGCGGGTTCTGTAACTACGTTCAATCGATTTTTTGAACATTTTAACTAAAAGAAAGTACTTTTCCTGGATTTGTTCAGTGTAGGAGGGAAGATATTGAATTTCTTCGCGGTTTATACACTTTTTTCCCCATAGTGCATTTGTGTTTATTCTAAATGGATTTGTTGCAACGTAAACAGGATTTAATTTATTGATCTGTAATATTGCCAAAAAGCACGAATTTATTTATAGATTTTTTTCACTTTTTGCACCTCGTAAAAAAGAGAAATTTGACGCCTTATTTTACTTTTCTATGAGCATACGAAGAAGTTACGAAAATTTAAATAATTAAAAAAATTGGAGTTTAAACATTTAACTAATTAGATCCGAAAACATGAACTTATGTTCACAATTTGTAAAAAAAAACTGTTGATCAAATATTAAAAAAAAGTCTGATGTTTTATTCACATTCATTGTTGAAACTTCAGATAGACAAAGTTTAACTTAGACGTTCAGATAGAATGTGGAATATAAAAATGAACAAAAAATATAACAGAACTCATGGGTTAAGATCGCAAGATAAGTAGGTAGTTATGGAACATGGAAAATGGATTCCAAATTCGTGACTCAAACAATTATAAACATAAAAACCCGATTTAATACACTTAACAGTGGATTGTAGCCTTTCTTACAGTCTAAAAATTATATTTGGATACACATGACACAAAATAATAAAATGATCGATTTATAAATTCTGAGTAATGATTAAAGTATTTCGAACGTAGTAAATCCTAAATGAATTTAAGAAATTAGGATTTTAAATTTTTTAAAGGATGAAGGTATTTTGAAATAATTATAATTTTCACATAAATAATAACATAATTGTAAACTAATTGAAAAATTTTGAATGATTGAATTCTGGGATATCTTGTATGATCCCGTTTCTATGACATTATGATCTTATATTTATAAAATAGAAGAGGTCTAAAAATGAAGGGTATAATTTTTAAAAAAGATTCCTAACCATGTGTTTCAAATAATTCAACCTCTCAAGAAAAGGAAGCGAATAAATGGAAAAAAAATTAAATAAATTTTCAACTGCTAAACTAAAACTACGATGCTTCAATGTAGATTACAATAATCTATCGATTTAACAATAGATATTAAACATTTTGACAACTTTGAAATGTCAATATTTTCAATTTTGTCAATTATGTCTATTTTATAATTTTTGTCAATTTTGTCAATTTTGTCAATTCTATTAGTTTTGTCAATTTTGTCTATTTTATAAATTTTGTAAATTTTGTAAATTTTGTAAATTTTGTAAATTAGTAACTTTTGTAAATTTTGTGAATTTTGTAAATTTTGCAAATTTTGTAAATGTTGTCCATTTTGTCCACTTGGGTAGTTTTGTCAACATTTAGAACATTTAGAACGGCAAGTGAAATTGAATGATGCAAAAACTTATACTCGACAATATTTAAAATACTTATTTTTGATTGTTGACTTTAACTTGTCAATATACATGCTACTGCTAGATCAGTTGATCCTAGTATCACATTATTTTATTTCCAATAAGATTCTATTTTCCCTAACCAGCATGAGAGCAGCAGTGGTATAAATTATTTTAGCATACCTTTCAGGGGCACTCTTACTAGTATACAAGAAAGAATGCCCCTGATAGGTATGCTAAAAACTTTGATTTCTATGTTGATTCATTTTTGTAAAGGACGAAAGCTGTTTCGAGAAAATCGCGTTGAAAGTAATTAGGTTTAAAATGTAAGTCTTCAAACGGTACTTTTTCACCCAGCTGACAATTTGATTGTTAACATTTGGCCGCACGCCCTTTTGAAAAAAATTATACCACTGCTGCTCTCATTCTGGGTAGGGAATATAGAATCTTATTGGAAGAAAATAATGGGATTCTGGGTATGCCAACGAATGATTCGCAACGTAAGGTCGATTTTTGAAAAGGGCACATTTTTTGCCATATTTGCAAAATTTGTCAGGTTTGTAAATTTTATCAAGTTTGTGAATGTTGTCATTTTTTTTTCAATTTTGTCAACTATGCAAGTTTGGTCCAATTTGTAATTTTTGATGATTTTAACAATCATGTCATTTTTGTAATTATAGACTATTTTGAAATGTTTGTAAATTGTGTCAGTTTGGTAAATTTGTTTAATTTATTCCTATATTGATTCTGTCAATTTTGCATATTTTGAAAACTTTTTCAGTTCTATGATTTATATTCATTTTATCTATCCAGTTTTGTCAATTTTGTAAATGTTATATTTTATGTCAATCCATTCAAAATTGGTCAATTTTTGTCAATTTTTGTCAATTTTTCCCATATTTGCGAAATATGTCAGGCTTGTTAAAACTTACTTTGTGAATGTTGTCTATTTTGTAATTTTTATCAATTTTATCAATTATGTAAATTTGATACACTTTGTAATTTAAGAAAATTTAAACAATTGTCATTTTTGTAGTAATTGAATATTTTGACATTTTTGTCCATTATGTCGGTTTTGTAAATTTGTTTTGAAAATCGTCTAGCGCTGGATTGCATCTGAATTTGTGGATTTTAATCTGAATTCTGAAACTCACTATTGGACCCGATTTTTTTTAGTTAAGTTTAAAATCAGAAATACTTTAAAGTCCAGGGAATTCAACATTTTGAAATTAACACGTCTGTACAAAAAATCACTTTAAACTTTAAAACAGTTGATAAAATTAAATTGGGTGAAACTTTTTGTTGATGCATTTTCTTTTGAACGCGAAATTACGCCTATTTAAAATGGGATTTTTTTATCCGGGTAGGGCCAATAGATAGCGTCGATTTTTGAAATAGGATTTGATTAGATGTTCCGAAGTTTCAAAAGCGTTTTTTTTTTTCGAGCTAACTGATAGTTTCGCCCTTATGAAATGTTACGCTATGTTTGTTTACATTTGGTGCGTTCGCCCTTTTTCAAACTTACTACAAAATTATCTAACAGATTCACGCTTGCTTCGACGTATCGAAGCCAGCCATCGCTGCAGAAAAATGCGGTGTTGAACCCTACACCCATCGGTTTGATATGGCAAGTTTGGGGTTGTACCCCTTTATGAAACTCCACATTATCATAATATGGTTTTGAAGCTTCGGCTTCAAATTTTTGAGACCGGTTCGGTTAACACTGAGCTGGTAAAAAAGTTAAAATTGTTAAGATATAAGAAATGTTACTCCCTTTTCTACCGCTCGTTTTGTCGTCATGAAGACATCATGAGTGGGAGTGGAGTGCGCCCATCATGTAGCGAATAGCGTGTAGCGAACGCGCCCATCGTGTATATGAAGTCATATACACGATAATCTTCATTTTAGTGATTGCTGGTTGTGGCTAGCAAGCCAAATTGACACGTTTTTTGGAGTGATGATTTGATGATAATTACTATGAAAAAATTTTTTTCAAACTATTTTGTTTTTTTTTCTTTCTTTTATACATTGAAGAGGGAAAAAAATCAAATTTTTTAAGACAAAAATCATTTTTATTGTACTTCCCAGTTTCGCAAAAACGTGTTGACAAAGTTTCCAAAAAATCACACCAGCACACACAAATACACTGACATCGTCTGAACTCGTCGAGCTGATTCGATAGGTACCTATAAAGGTATATCTAAGACCCATAATTAATGATTTCCCAAATCGACCGATAACTATACCTTTCTGAAAGAAAGGCAAAAAAATATATGCAGAGAAGTCAGGATGACTAATAACACTAGTTTACAAAATTTAAAAAAAATCGTGAACTTGATTAGCTGACCAACATTTTTAATGTAAAATCGGGCGCTGAATCCGAAAATGAAATTCAAAAAAATCTCAGTAGAACCGTTTTTGAGTTATGCTCCAAATATGGAATTTCGAAAAAATTAAAAAAGTTTTTGTACTTAGATTAAAATATCTCGGACGGCATAACAGTAATTTGAAATCCCTCTTTTGCATATTGAAGGTGAATAAGTTTTCTATCGGTCATCTGAACATTGTTTTTGCGTTTGACCAACAGTATTGCTAATATTAGTGACTTTATGAGAAAAAAAATTATAAAAAACGCATTTTTTTAGAGAAAATTTTGTTTCAACGAAAGTTTTAGACTCGATGGTAACATTTAAAAAATCTGATTTTCTTTTGCGCTTAAATGTCAATTTAAAACAAAGATTTCAAGTGGTTATTTATCAAAATCGGTTGAAAATTGAAGAAGTTATGGCTACTTTACCATAACTGAAATTTTTGGAGTTTTAAATAATTTAACGAACCGCGGTACACTTATCATAGTATAGGAAGAATGAAACATGATAAATCTCACTCGCTCCAAGTCAAAATTATTTATTAGCTTACCAGAAGGTCACATGCCAAGTTTCAGGAAGATCTGACCATAGGGAGGGGTTGCTTAAGTCTCAAACGTGAATAAAATTTTGAGGTATTTTGCCCGGAAGGAACGAAAAATACTGGTTTTTCATCAATAACTTTTTTCATCACTAGCTGATTGCTTTTTATGGTAGATTTTCTTAAAGCCTAAGTTTCGACAAATATTTCACCCGAAGACTGTAACTCGATTGGATTTGAAACAGAAAAGTTATTGCGGTTCAAAGGCCGCAAATTTTGTCCAACTCGCAATGAGTACTTTTTACCCATTGCGTTTTATACCACAATTTTCGACCAAAATACAATCTTTGAACCGCAATAACTTTTCTGTTTCAAATCCAATCGAGTTACAGTCTTGGGGTGAAATATTGGTCTCAATTTAGGCTTTAAGAAAATCAACCATAAAAAACAATCAGCTAGTGATGAAAAAAGTTATTGATGAAAAACCAGTATTTTTCGTCCCTTCCGGGCAAAATACCTCAAAATTTTATTCACGTTTGAGACTTAAGCAACCCCTCCCTATGGTCAGATCTTCCTGAAACTTGGCATGTGACCTTCTGGTAAGCTAATAAATAATTTTGACTTGGAGCGAGTGAGATTTATCATGTTTCATTCTTCCTATACTATGATAAGTGTACCGCGGTTCGTTAAATTATTTAAAACTCCAAAAATTTCAGTTATGGTAAAGTAGCCATAACTTCTTCAATTTTCAACCGATTTTGATAAATAACCACTTGAAATCTTTGTTTTAAATTGACATTTAAGCGCAAAAGAAAATCAGATTTTTTAAATGTTACCATCGAGTCTAAAACTTTCGTTGAAACAAAATTTTCTCTAAAAAAATGCGTTTTTTATAATTTTTTTTCTCATAAAGTCACTAATATTAGCAATACTTTTGGTCAAACGCAAAAACAATGTTCAGATGACCGATAGAAAACTTATTCACCTTCAATATGCAAAAGAGGGATTTCAAATTACTGTTATGCCGTCCGAGATATTTTAATCTAAGTACAAAAACTTTTTTAATTTTTTCGAAATTTCATATTTGGAGCATAACTTAAAAACGGTTCTACTGAGATTTTTTTGAATTTCATTTTCGGATTCAGCGCCCGATTTCACATTGGAAATGACCTTCAGTTTACTGAGTTCAAAAATGCTGTAAACTAGTGTAATGATTGCTTTTCAAAACGTGTTAGGGAGCTATTAATTTTAGTAAACCGCTTTTTGAAAACACAGTTTAGTTAGCCAATTTCCAGAACCACCAATCTCCATTTCCAATTTTGAAGCGGAACAAATGCAAAAAAAAACTAAATGAATATTAAATAAAATGTAGTTCAAATTTTAACCAAACATGGGAAGTAAAGTCAAATAAAATATTTGTCTAAATAGAAAGGAATGTAAAAAAATAGTACATTCTTCACACGTTTTTGATCTTCTACAATAGCCAATCCAAATATTAATCTATCTTAAAAATGTAAACTCATTGACATGATGTTGATAGCCAGCACTCTGCAATTCATTCTCGATTAATCGAAATTGGTATCAACTGCAAATGAAAAAAAAACCTTTTTATGCTTACCTGAACGCAATGTTCTTTGATCAATGCCATCCTCATCTATTTCAGCCCCGAAAAAAATCAATTTGACACAGCACAGGACGAACACTGATGGACCTAAGTATTCGACATGAGTGCATTCATCGCATGTAATAAAATTTACAGTTACTCTCATTAGTTTGAGATATTTAATTTTTTTTATATGGATACATTCTGTGAAATGTTCTCTACCTGAATCTAAGGGAAAATGTTCCCTAACGAAATCTTCAGAACACTAAAAACACCGAATACTTATGTCCATCTGTGTATGTCGAAATTATAGAACCAACTGTTTTGACGATATACGGTCTTTTTTACATATACGTTTTTGTGTGTGTTTCTGTGCTATCGAAAGATAAGATAAACATGCAAAACCTACCACGCATGGGGATCATCCAGTTAGCGGAATTACAGGATACACCCACCTTTCGCTAACTTAATTATTCCAAACTGACGAACTGCATGAGAATGTGTTTATCGGCTGGCTGTTTATCAGTTTGCGATAACAGCAACCAGATACCCCCGTTTGTAATTAAGAATGGATACTTGTTTATGATAATTGACGGAGAAGGGTTGATAACCATATATGCAGTGACTATAAACGTTGAGGAAATTGATGTCATAAAACCATCTAGAAATAAAAACATAATATTTCATTGGAAATTGAAAGGTAGAATTGTTGCTACTAAATTAGGATTTTAAACAGTCACACACAAATGCTCAGAAATGTCAAAAGATCTAGAATTTCACAACATTGGTTAAGATTCCTTATTTATGCCTTTAATAAACTCGTATCTCATTTAGGTCACTGACAGGATAATTTGGAATCATACATTCAGTTGACGAATTTTGGTAGACGAAAACGTGTTCCAAACAGTTAGTGATACACACGTACGCACGCATGAGTCCGGAAACCAATAATTTGAATCCAACGACGCTGACGTCTTCATCGTCCAGCTGCTCAACATTTGTAGGACGATGGAATGAGATTATCTCATAATGTGGTTCCGGGAAACTGTTCATTCTTTGGATGGCTGCTGGCTACTTCCTGTCAGCCAACCTCCTAGAAGGTAAATGAACAATATAGCGTCGACGTGATGCCAATACTGACCAGACTGACACTGTAAGAAGCGGAACGCCACCCAGATAAATCAATCTGGCTAGTCATAGTACCAGCTTAATATTTGGCCCCCACCCGGAACCGGAAACGTGACACGTGGAATGATGCTCGTTTTCATTGGATCATTAACACTGTCTCATAATATACACATACACACGTAACACTGCATCGTTGAATAGATTTATCGCCATTTAGTGGTGTCAATCAAAATCTGGTTGATTTTGATAAGGTGCACCTAATAATGAAAACTAATTTGGTTTGTGGCTTTTGATGGAAAGTCACTGACCACAGAGTAAGGTTGATGCCATACTGGGGCGTTAAAGCACTGCGCACTGGGTATTTTCGAACGAAAAAAAGAAATCTATTTCGTTTTCAACCACCTCGTTCTTTTGAACCATCATTTCTCATGTTCCCCTTTTTGCTCAAAATCCCCATTGTGCAGCGATTTCAAGCTTCAGTATGGCAGCACCATAAGGCCTGGCTTCGGACGGCTCCTGAAATGTTGCTCATAATTCCAAGAGCAAAACTAATCTCAAATCATATAGAAAATAAAGGAGAAGAGGAGGTATTTGAAATTCAGGGCTTTTCTCAAGCCTTCGCATGTGCGTTGAGACTTGGTTTTTTCCCGTTAGATATACCCGAAGCAGGCAACCCATTTTCATCTAACTCTAAGAACGTCAAACAACGAGTCTGTGGCGCTGAATCAGCCCAGGTAACATTAAAATCACCAAGCCGTGATTCCAATGTTGACCGAGGCTAACTGCGAACATGCAAATTGTTTGTCGGCCTGACGTGTGAAGGCGAGAAAAAGGAACGAGGAGAAGAAACTTTTTTGACAACTTTGGGACTTTTCCTAGAAGCAATAATTTTTGCCCTAACAGGACAGTTTATGGAATTGGATGACCTGCGCAATTGAAAAATTCTGTTTGTGGTTTATCACCACAAAAAAGGCATTAAGATTCTTCATGATCGAATGAGCCGCAAAGCATGTATCTGGCATTCATTCTACAATTTTTAGTGCCGTGACAAAAAGCTTGACAACGACGACATTGAGTTATGTTTCGTAGAAAATTGGAAGAAGATTTCCTCAACGGTTCAACTTTGACTCGACATTGCCCCTCTTCCTACCTATCCCCTACCTGTAAGGAGGGGATCAAGATCAAACACACTACCATGCCCAATTCTGTTCCATTGGCTCGATTGGTTCTCAAGTTATTGGAAAAATTGTAAAGGTGCCCTCCTCTTTTCTTCCTATCACCCCACTGGAAGGAGGCAGTAGTACCAAATATTCACAGAAACATTCCTTGTGCTCAAATACCCACCCAAATCTAATTTCGTTGCATTTGCTGGGTAAATTCCAGAGTAATGTAAAAAATTGCATAAGGGCACCCTTCTCCATTGAGATTTTCCGACTGGAAGAACAGAAGGTTCTCAACTGTCATAGAAACATTCCTTTTCCTATTATATGCCAAGTTTCACGCAAATCGGTTCAGCAGTTTTCAAGTCAATAGGAAACAGACAGACCGACAGAAATTCATGTTTTTGGGATGGTATTAAGATACGAGGACGAAAAATGGTTGAATAAATATTTGGCACCCATCCATTCTTCTGATTCCCTTACAATTTTTTAAATAATGGAAAACTAATCGAGTAAATGGAACCAAAATTGGCATAAGAGGATATTTTGGAACGATAAATGTTTTATGATTATTTGGAACCCCTCTCTCCTTCCAGTGAAGAAATAGGAGATGAGAAGAGGGGCTTCCATGCATTTTTTTACAACCTTGAACAAATCGAGCAAATGGAAACAAATTTAGCATGGAATGGTATTAGGGTATGAAAAATATTTCCCTTGATCTTTGGCATCCTTTTACCCTTCCAGTGGGGTGTGTAAGACTGGCTGTTAGCCAATCGATAGAAAGTGCTGTGAACCCCTAACGATCCCTAGGGTCGGCACGCTTACCATTCAAATACTATGTTGCAAGGAAGTTCGGAAAGACTAAGGTAAAACTCCTAGGCTTAACAAATATCGCCCTTGATTGAAGTTGCAGTTTTCTCCCACCACTTCCTTATCACTATCTAACCTTTTGTTCACGGGGACGTACTTCTTATTCCTCCTTCGACGTCGAGCTCGGGTCGTTGAGGTCGGCTTGGAGGTCAGCTGGTTCTCGCTGAGTGTACCCGGTCCCACCTTGGGTGCTGAACCGGGCACTGTTGGTTCTTCGACGGTAAGCGAAGCGGCGCGTCTAAATGGCGTACCTGGCCCTACCTTGGGTGCTGAACCAGGTACAGGTGTAGGTCAACCCGACGGTGTAACGGTTGTCGGTCGACGTAGTAGGGCGTAGCGCACAGCGTTTTTTAGGCTGAGTTTAATAAGCTCTTAAACTCGGATCAGCGGGGTCCTGTTGAAGTTCAGGAACCATTTAGAAAACGAAGGTTTTGGGCAGCAATAAAATAGTGGATTATTACCTGTAGTTCTTGATTAAAGGCTCTCGAAGTGGTTTTGTATCATTCAAACGATATTTGTTTGATGAATAGTATTCACAGAACTGAAAAGAGGATCAGTATCCATTTTTTTTTAAATTCAGCAAGTCCAAATTGTTGTTGTTTGAATTTTATGAGCTGATGGGTTCGCGAACTATTTTAAAAATGGTTGGTCGTTTGATTCTTGACCGGCCTTGAACCATCCCCGATCGTTGCCCTCGTTCTTCTATTCGCCATTTCGCCTTACGTTTTCGCCACTCAGCTCTATGTTTGCGGATCACATCTCCTAGATTCCCTCTGGTGGTGGGTTGTCAAACGAACTGTTTCGCCGTGTTGTTTGCCGGGTTAGGGTGGCTTGGTGAATTGCCTCGCCAAGGAGAAACTCTTAACCCCCACGAACACGACTGGAACATTACTTAGTTAATCTACAGCAAGATCATTGCGACCTCCTTCGAATGACTGGCAACGTTTACAGGTGATAGAGAGAAAGAGAGGGCTCCTATATTTATTTTTTTACATAACTGGAAAACTAATCGAGCAAAAGGAATACGAGGAATATTTTTATGTTTGAGACCCCTCTCTTATTTCTCGGGACGATAGAAAGGGAGGAAGGAGGCTCCTATACAATTCTTTGCGAGAACTTATCAAAGAAATGGAGGGCTTTTGGGTGCGAAAAAAATGGGTATGATTATTAGAAACGCCTACCTCTTTTAAGTTGTCGCGTTTGTGAAATACGCCTGTAGAATGAAACAACTACTTTGTTTGGCCTTCATGTCGTACATCCGGTAGCCTTTTGTTTCTTCGTCGAAACCGAGAAGCCGACATTCCCGAGATTTCGTATTTTACTTCGCTCGCTGTTGCTTCGGAACAAGTCTTCGACCAAGTTGTTCAGCGGGAAATTTCCTCGAAAAAATTTATCAATTAGCACAAAAACCATCATCTGGCTCGTTTCGACAGACGAAACAAAAATGATGATGATTTTTCAGTACAAAATATTCAATTTTCCCATACAAACCAAAAAGTTCAAATTTACTCATGTAAACGTTACTTAAAAATTTTGCAAAAAATCTTGGATGAGTTTTGGACCAAGACGAAGCTTTTTAGACCCCAGGGTTTGAGAAATTCCAAAATGACCCCAAATCGACTCAGTCTAATGGACCATACCTACGGTCCCAAAAATTCGAACGTTGAAGAGATCAGGTTTCTTACCTGACCAGGCTTCTTCCGGGGTTACTTTGTGCCCATGCGTGGGGGAACGGTTAACCAGATAAACCGCCGTCTGCACTGCTTCTGCCCAGAAACGCTTTGCCATACCAGCCTCGAACAGCATGCACCTTGCACGCTCGACAATCGTTCGATTCGCTCGCTCAGCCATGCCGTTTTGCTCAGGTGTGTAATCATTTGACCTCTGGTGCCGGATGCCGTGTTCTCTCAGGTACGCTTGCATTGGTCCGTCCTTGCCGTTGTCGCTGCGAAGAATCTTGAGCTTTCTTCCGGATTGTCGTTCCGCCAGAGCGTGGAAAACCTTGAATGCTCTCAGGACCTCTTCTGCTGACTTGCTTTGCAGGAAATACAACCACATCTTGCGAGTTTTGTCATCTACAACAACGACTTCACCTCCATCGGCCCACAGATGTCAGTATGGACCAGCTCCAGGATGTCCGTCGCTCTTATGCCTGGGTTGTTAAACGAATGGCGACGCTGTTTTCCCATCGGACATACCGTACAGTTGCCTTCAGTTTCCTTGGTGATCTTGACGCCGTTGACCAAACCGTTGCCAAGTTTCCTGACTCCATCAAGGTGTAGGTGGCCGATCCTTCGATGCCAGACATCCAAAGTGCCAACTGAAGAACAAGCTAGCACGCTTCCTGTACGTTGCTCCAATTTGAAAATATCGCTGGAACGTTTTCCAGTCGCTAGTACTTCGCCGGCTTGATTCAGTACCGTCAACTGGGGCAACATGCAACAATTTTCAACTTCAATGGCTTCTAAAAAACTTATTTTCACAGTTAATCCTACCCCTTATGCATCAAAAGTTTTAAGAATGATGGGACATCAAATTGTCGTAGTTAGAAAAATTATTGGTTTCTTTAGTTATTTTTAATTTTCAAAAAACATGAGATTTTCACCCTCCTTAGAAAATGGGGTAACATGCAACAAACTTTGTTTTTAATGAAGGATCTTATGAAAACGTATGAAAAGTTAAAGTTCTTAATATATTTGCGATGCCTTAAAGACCATTACGCATGAAAACACCAATTGCAATAATTTTTTGGTCAGTAAAAACTAATTTTCACATTTTTTCTGAAATAAAGGATGCTGCATACATTTAGGGGTTAAATAATACTACGAAAAATTCTTCAAGCTGAAATCATAAAAATTAATGTTTGGATGAATGAAATTTCAATGTTTACAAACGCGTAATGCAAAATATTCATATTCCAGCGCATGGAAACGAGATTAACTAGGCGTTTCTTTGATTTGCATTTTGTTGCATTTTACCCCAGACACCTAACTGAATTATAAAAATATTTATTTAAAAAAATTGGGCGATTGTTCGGAAAATATTTTTACACCAACAGTGTTGGTATAGCATGAGAAAACCAGTAAAAAGTTTGTAAATAATATTATCAAGCCAATCCGTCATACTGGGTAAAGTTTTTTTCGGCCTCGAAAAATGTTAAAATTTGTACATTTATTGCTAGATTTTTCAAATTTTATATAAGAACAAAAAACTTCAAAAAACTAGCTTAAGATGCGAGAAATTATGTCTTCAACATTTTGTAATCATTTAAAGATAACTTTATTACAATACATTAAATTAAAAATTAATTCAGTGTGGTGTTATATAAATGTTGCATCTAACCCAGCTGTTGCATGATGCCCCGTTTGACGGTACCTTGCAGCCTGATTTGTCGAAAATCATTCGGTGGCCTTTCTTGACGATTTGGTTGACGGAAAGCAAATTTACTGATAGTTCCGGTAGATACTGAACTTCTCTAACAAGAGTATCGTCACCATGGCAACGTAGACGCAAAACAACTGAACCTGTTGCTTTGATCTCCATACTTTTTCCGTCTGCTGCCACCACCGTTCCGCTTGAAGGCTTGATGTTTTCCAGCAGCTCGCGAGTTTTCGTCATATGGACACTCGCTCCAGAATCGAAAATCCATTCGTCGTTTTTCACAGCTTGATGCGTAGAGGAACCAGTGAAAAAACGTTTTCCGATTTGGTGCTCCTACAATCCTTCGCTAAATGTCCGTACTTGTGGCAGTTTCGACACTTTGGACCTTTGGGAGGAACCGATTTCGTCTGCTTGCTGCTACCGCTGCCTCGACCACCGCCATCGTAACGCTTTTTTTATGAAAGCGCCGCATCAACCGTCGAGATTTAGAGCTCTTGCAGCAACTTTGTCTTGATTGCGTCTCCAGTGATGGGGAGCCCGGAATTCTCCAGGGCCATTAGCATGGGACGGTACTCCGACGGAAGCCCTGCCAGGAGCATGGAACCAATCCACTCCTCGGAAATTTGAAAACCGATGTTGTTCAGTTGATGACCAGCCGAAATGATGGTGTTCACGTAGTCGGCCATGGAATCGCAGGATGACAGATCGATTTTTGCGAATCGTTGAAGAAGACCAACTTTTCTGTCCAGACCACGGTCCTTGAATGCGGATTCCAATTTCTCCCATACTTCTCGAGCAGTTCTGGCTTCCATGACGTGGACATAATTGATGGGATCGATCAGCAAAATCACCTTCGCTCGTGCCTTCCTATCCTTTGCACCGTCGACGGTTTCGTAGGTTCCATCCGGCTTGCGCTCCGGCTTGACCGTACTCCACAACTCTTCGAGTTCCAAAAGAGTTTGCACCGCAAACTTGGAGGTGCTCCAGTTCTCGCGACCTAGGAGTCGTTCGATTCCGGGAATGCTTGAAGTGCTTAGTTCAATAAGTGTTCGCTGCATTAGAGATTTGTCAAACTTAAACACTAGTCTAAAAATGGAAAAAAAGCGCCTACTGCGGTGAATCCGTGCACCCATGGTGGATAACCAACATACATATATACATACATACAAAATGAAGCATTCTTCTAGACCCCATGGTTTGAGAAATTCAAAAATAACCCCAAACCGACTTAGTCTACTGAAACATTGGTGGTTTTCCTCGAGCCCGTAAACATAGCATTGAAAAGGTTTATTTTTTCTAAGAAATATGTTTTGAAACCATTACTCAAATCCTTTTCTTATTCTTTTAAATAATCAAGATTTTTAATCGTGGATTCAAACTCATCTAAAAACCGAAAATTTCATTGCATGAATAATATGCCTGTCGCTCAGAATTGAGAAACTCTTCATACATTTTTATTTATATTTGAAAGATATTCCTTTTCCTTTTTTTTAAGCTTCGAAACAAGCATAGAAAACATTGAATTCTTAAACTTTTTGTTTAATTCCAATCATTCATATCTACGAATTTAAAATACCAAAATTCTTGACATTTTTGCGCTATAAAATTTTAGCTATATCTGCACTTAGTGTAATGCAACGAAGTATTATAAGAATGGATTTCCTTTAGTAATAATAAATTGAATCGAAATCAGTCGAAAACGCTCACTGAAGAAGGTAGTAAGTTGCTATCGAAATACCGGTATATGAACTTTTCATTTACCGCGGTTGAATTAAAAGGAATCTTTCGATTGCTTTGATTCAGTTGAATCATTCAACCAAGTAGGCTCACAACACAACAGAGTGAATAATAAATTATTTAGTTCCTCAGTTACCCAACACTAGCCAGTCCCAGTAGGGTCTTAGCAAGGTTGCGAAATCTCATGAGATTGAGATTTTTTTGAATGAGATTTTCCCTTTTTGAATCTCAGTGTGATGCTAGGTAATCTCATCGTGAGTATCACAAACGGTTCTTGTCTTGAATGTCAACGCTTTCTCAGACTGAGAATCACGAGCAGAAAAACTACTTTTTGGAAGCCAGAGATGCCATGGAATAATATTTGTGCAAGCTCTTGAATAATGAAACAAGTTTTATAGTTCAGAAAAAGCTGAACATACCACGACTTTTTAAAAACTGGCAGTTATACTTGATGAATGTTAAAGGCCAGTTATACTTTTTTTAAACATTTTTTTAGAGAACATACTATTAAAAGCTCAGTACAATCAGGTTGATGATAAGAATTTGTTTTTTTTTATTTATGTCTTAAGCAAAGTTGCGAAATCTCGTTCAGTTAATATTTTATCGAGTGAGGTTCTTTCTTTTTGAATCTCACTGTGAAACGTTAACGTTAACGTTGACCACGCTTCATTTTGAAATCTTAATTATCAATTTACATGAAAGGGTAACCATGCACAAATGAACAGTAAACACGTAGATAATTGTATAACATCCAGTTTTTTTCTTCTTAAATATTTTATTTTTCAAATTTAGTTCTGTAACATTTTTTAATTTTTTTAATTTTTACTTCTTCTTGTTTTATTTGTCTTTAAATCTAATTTAAACTTCCTCTTATTTCTTAATTGTGCCTAGGTAGAGCTTTTAGTGTTTAGGTTTAGCTTATATTATACTTTATTTTTTTGTATTTATCTTGGTCTTAAGATGGATTCTGATAAAGATGAACTTATATGTGTTGAATGTCATGCTGTTGAAACAAAACCTAATGTTTTTCTAACGTGCGCTTATTGTTTTTCTAATGTTCATCCCCGTTGCAGAAATCTACTTGGTAGTTCAGCTCGGAGGATGAAATCTCAACAATATTTTTGTAAACCGCAATGCGCTGAAATCTATTCGAAAATAATTGGAATGCAAAATAACCAGACTTCTATAATAAATGCATTAAAAGAAGACTTAAAATCAACTGTTCAAGACGCTGTAGCAGGTGAACTGCATGCGTTAAAATCTGAGTTCAAGACAGTTACTTCAGCTATTGAGGCTTCACAAGATTTTTTGAGTTCGAAATTCGATGACATTCAGTCGGACTTCCATAACTTAAAAGTCGAAAATGAACACCTCAAAGCTGAAGTTTCTGATCTTCAACTCTGTCAAACGTCTCTCTCCACTAAGGTGAATAAACTAGAAGGCAATCTGGACAAAATTAACCGAGATGCTATCTAAAAAAATGCTATGTTTTTTGGAATACCAGTAATTGGAAATGAAAATGTTGTAAGTTTGGTTTGTAATGTTTTGTAATAAGCTTGGTTATGACTTGAAACCTGAACATATTGATTCTGCAAATAGAATGTACTTTGGCAAAAGCAAATTTGATCCACCAGTTAAAGTTATTTTCAAAGACACTTTGGTTAAAGAAGCTATTTTTTGAAAAAGCGTGAGTTTGGGAAATTGAATTCTATGCAAGTCGACCCTTCACTCGTCGTTAATGGCAAACCTAGTAACATTATGATACGCGATGAATTAACCCCATTGGCAATGGAGCTTTTCAATGAAATGCGCGATGCTCAGGATTTGCTAGGAGTCAAGTATATTTGGCCTGGCAGGGGTGGCGTAATTTTGGTTAAAAAAGATGAAAACTCGAAGCCTGAAATAGTAAAAACTAGGAATGATATCGCCCGTGTCAAAAGTAAGTTTCTGATAACACTTGAATCGAATTCATCTCTTTCGCCAAAGCGCAAAAGAACATAATTTTTTTTGTTGTGTCCCCTTCTATTTATTCTATTTATTTTTTTTAATTTTATTTTTTAACTTTTGAACTCTAAAACAATTTTTTAATAATGGACAGCTTAGCAAATAAATTTTATGATAATATTGACGATTTTAACCTTTCAAACCCTGAAATAAACAATAAAAACTTACAAATCTTCCAGTGGAATATATGTGGTATGAATGACCTGACCAAATTCGATAATATCCTACAAACTATTCAATCATCAAACCTTGTTATCGACGTAATTGTCATAAGCGAAACTTGGTTAAAGGATCAAAACTGCTGTCTATTTAATATTCCCGGTTATGTTTCCATATTTTCCTGCCGTAACAACTCTCACGGTGGGCTTGCAATGTACATCAAAGATAACATAAAGTTTAGAATCACAAACAATGTTGCTGAAGACGGTCTTCATCATATAAGTGTTGAACTCTCTACAAATGGTCAGTTTATCGATGTTCATGGCATATACAGACCACCCTCTTTTCCGTTTAATTTATTGTGAGACAAACTTGAAACTATGTTTTCTTCGGTTCCTGATAAACATTCCTGTTTTTTTGTTGGTGATCTAAATGTTCCTGTGAATTCAACAAATAACAACGCAGTTGGAAAATATAAATTACTTCTTGAATCATTTGGACTTCTTTGTACTAATACCTTCGTCACTAGGCCAAGAAGTCACAATATTCTAGACCACGTCATTTGTAAAGTAAATGATGTTCCACGCGTCAAAAATAAGACAAGAAATTTCTGTGGCTAGTCCTAATGAACGCATTGCAAACATAATTTCATCCTTTAACTCTATACTTCAGGCTTCGTCGAAAACAATAACTAAGACCATGAAACTGAAAGGTAACTATTGCCCATGGATGTCTTTTGATCTTTGGACCTTGATCAAACTCAAAAATAATTACATCAAAAGAGTCAAAAATAACCCCAAAGATTCGCACCTCAAGGTCATGCTGGCCCATGTTTCAAAAAAAGTTGATATTTGTAAAAGAAACTGTAAGCGTTCGTACTATGAAAATATTCTTAGCAATACAACGCACTCAAAATTATGGAAACAAATTAACTCAATGTTGGGCAGAACAAAAAATGTGTCAACAATCACTATCAGAATTAATGATGTCCAAATCGACAATAAACGTCAAGTGTGTCAAACACTCAATAATTTCTTTACAGGCATTGGCAAATCTCTCGCCCAAAATATTAATATTGATCCTTCCTACGACTACTTGTCGAGAATTGATCGTATCTCTAGTTCAATTTTCTTACGACCATCAACTCCTGCTGAAGTTATGCTAACGATTCAGTCATTGAAAAATAAAAAAAGCTGTGGACCGGATAAAATCTCGTCTAATGTTTTGAAAAACCACTCGGAGTCGTTTGGCCGCATTCTTTCGGAATGCTTTAACAATATTTTGGACACAGGAATATATCCAGAAATTTTGAAAACAGCTAGAGTCACACCAATCTTCAAATCTGGAGACCCTACTGATATAAATAATTATCGACCCATGTCCACTCTGAGTGTTTTCAGCAAAGTCTTCGAAAAATTATTAATAGATAGAATAAGTTCTTTTTTGAATGATAATAATGTGCTTTATCGCCTACTGTATGGTTTCAGATCTGGGTCAAGCACTCTGATTGCTATTAGTGAACTGATCGATACAATAGTTTTTTTTTTTTTTTTTTTTTTTTTTTTTTTTTTTTTTTTTTTTTTTTTTTTTTTTTTTATTGATATTAAAAATAAAATTACATAACTAAAACTAAAACTACAGTACATTAACTATATTATCATCACTTGCCTTTCATTTCTGTAAATATTTTTAATTTTTTTTCTTTTCACTCGCTCATCATTTCTAAATTATTTTCTCAACTATATTCCAGTTACTGAATACAGCGAGAATAAAAACGAATATTCACTTACAAATATTTATCTATTTACTTTTTGAGCGGCACAATCCACTTCTTTTTACGATGCTCTGGCTTTTTTCCTGTTTCAATTCTATTTTCAATTGTTTACATTTACTCCTCGTTCTTTTCTGTTCAAATTCCAGGAAAAATACCTTGTCTGGCACAAAGATTGGTGTTCCAGCTTCCGATCCATTTGATGACTGGCTTTCATTGTCTTCATTTTTTTTGAGTTTTCTTCCACGCTTTGGAACTCGTTTCCATTGCTCCGACGATGAAAGCTCTGGAACCATCCGTTGCGCTACAGTACTTGTTTGCGAATTTTCCGTTGTGTGCTCATCGACACTCTGCGCTGGTTGCGTTGATTCTTCTGGTTTTGCTTTTCTGATGGGCGTTATCGTTTGCATTGAGCTTTTGGTCTTAGTGAGTGCTATCGAAGAGCTTTCTTTTGGCTGATCACTTTCTGGGTTGGACAAAAGCGTTTCCGCAACTTGAGTTCCAGCTGCTATACTGCTGTACAAACGACCTTGAACCGAGACACGTTTCATTTCACCATTCCGTCGTGGGCAGTTAACCTTAAAATGTTCGTTACTTTGGCATAAAAAACACTTGTTCACCATTCCGTCGTGATAAAGTCTGGCCTGGAAGTGTCCAAATCGAAGCTTTGAGGGAATCTCCTTGCTGATCTCCATGTATACCCCTCTCACTGTAGAGAACACGGGGTAACCTGTGCTTCTATGATATTTCTCTCGTACCTGACTTCTTATTGTTCCGAAAGGTGCTAATGCGTTACATATTTCACTATCTTCCAATTCAGGAGGAAGATTAAAAATTCTTACGTACCTAAGGTTAACTCCAGCTTCCGTCATTGCAACTTCAGTAGTGGTTCCATTTACATATGAAAAAGTATGCACTGGTCGCAGATTACACACGTAAGAATTCAGCAACAGCTCATTATTAAATTTGACAAGGATTGATCGTGATTCTCTTTCTTTGTGTACCGAATACAAATCTTCCGGCTTGAAGCATCTGTCCTTACAGAACTGGAACATTTCTGCTTCAGTTGGTTCTGCTGCATCCTTTTCGAATGAAAATCGAAGAGTGTGAATCCTGATTTTAGGTTCCGACATTATTTCACGTGGCCTTTATAACCTCAAAAATCAAAAGCTTCAGATACTTGTATCACATCACTACTTGGTATGGAAAAAGCTAAGAGAACTCAGTTGTACAACCGATTACTTTGACGTCTTGTAGTAAACTGAAAAATTATTAATAGATAGAATAAGTTCTTTTTTGAATGATAATAATGTGCTTTATCGCCTACTGTATGGTTTCAGATCTGGGTCAAGCACTCTGATTGCTATTAGTGAACTGATCGATACAATAGTTGAAAACATTGATTGTAAAAAACTTGTTGGTGGTTTGTTCCTAGACCTCAAAAAAGCCTTCGACACGCTTGATCATAATGTTCTCCTTGATAAACTAGAACGCTATGGAATCCGAGGCATTGCTAATGATCTCATCCGTAGCTACTTAATCGGTAGAAAACAATTTGTCTCTATTGAAGATGCGTTTAGTTCCTCAGAGATCCTTGAAGTTGGTGTCCCTCAAGGTAGCAACATCGGACCTCTTTTATTCCTACTATACATAAACGACATAAGCAAACTTCCACTTCATGGTTTACCACGTCTTTTTGCGGACGATACGGCTCTCTTTTACCCGGAAAAATGTCCACACACCATTATCAAAAATATGGAGGAAGATTTAGTGATCTTACAGCAATATTTTTCTGCCAACTTACTTACCCTCAATCTCACGAAAACTAAATACATGATTTTTCGTTCATCACGAAAAGAGATTCAACCACACAGGGATCCAAGTTTTTTAAATGATGTTGTTGAAAAAGTTGTTTATTTTAAATATCTTGGAATCCTACTAGACGAAAAAATAACCTGGCACCATCACATTGATAATCTGCAAAAAAAAATATCATCTTTCAGTGGAATTATATGGAGAGTGAAAAACTTTGTACCGCGTCACGTCATTTTAAAATTTTACCACGCGTTTGTGCACTCTCGTTTAAATTATTTAGTAGCTGTCTGGGGTAGAGCAGCATTATCTTTGCTCTCTCGGCTACAAGTATTACAAAACCGATGTTTAAAAATGATTTTTAATCTTCCCAGCTGGTACTCCTCCAAATTACTTTACTCTGACAGATCTCACAATATCTTACCATTAGCGCAACTATGTGATTTACAAACATGTCTTTTTGTCTTTGACAATTTAAATTCCTCTAATAATTTACAGAATTTGACGTTCACTACCGGTGTACGTTCTCATATCACTAGGCAAGCTAATCATCTTTTAAGATGCAGATCGTTTACTAGCCTCGGGCAACGACGAATTTCTTTTATAGGTCCTACAAAGTATAACAACCTTCCAGAGCATATTAAAAACACCAATAGTCGGAACATTTTTAAGACCAAATCTATACAACATTTTAAAGAAATATTAGCTAATACGCGACCAACAACTTAGCCAGCTTTTTATATATTTTCCTTAATCAATCCTAATTATAAGTTTTAATTTTTTTTGCTTATAATTATATGTATTAGTATTAGTATAAGTAGTTATTTAATTATTTAATTTAATTCCCTTTTTTCTAAGTGGATCTCTTAAAAGGAAACTTTTTCCACTGAGATTCACTTTTAGTGTTATTTGTTTTGCTTAAAGTTACATTACCTCGCACATTAAATAAAAAAAAATTGAGTTCTCGGCATGAGTAAATTTTGAACGCGATCTTGAATTCTTTTATCTTAGCTGCCAGACGTGCCGAGAACTGATGTGTCCATTACCAGGAGACTCAAATTGAGTTTTTTGGTGTGGGGGAGTGTGGCGGGCCATTAAGGATAAAAAATTTAAAAAAAAACGTTGATTGCGGATGAAAGTTTTGATTTTAAAAACATCTTTCTGAAGAATGTATTATCATGACTTGTAAAAATCTGATTATAATATTTATGTCTTAGTTTAATGAAAGTTTTACAGAATGAGCAAAAAGTTTTTATGACCAAATATGTTGATAAGTCTCGCTCATATTCAGAGGATTCAAGACATGCATGTTATGAAATTGTATTTCCTACAGTAATGTACTTTTAAATCTCTTAAAAACGTTGATGCAAAGTTTTGCAATCATGGAAAAGAACCGCAAACATTGAAATGCCCAAGCTAAAAATTCTTCAAAAAAACCCTAATGGCTTAATGTGCTTGCCAGAAAAAAATATCTCAAATCTTCTAGACATTACAAGAAACTATAAAAAAATATAGCAAAATCTGAATAGCTAAATATTTGATTATTATAAATATTAACACAAAAAGTACCGCAAAGACAACTAAGCTGAGAAACATTAAAATTCAGAATTAAAATTATAAAGATCCACCGGGCCTAATTTTACAAATTTAGTATCTTTGAATTACCGAAAGTTTTTTTTGTCAATTTTGCAGAAAAAAAGTTTTATGATTTTATTTATAGCATTCGAGCTATGCTTTGCTTTTACTTGTAGCGGCAACCTTAAAAATGAAGTTGAAATTTATAGGTAGCTATGTAGAGTTTTAAAATAAATGAAGAAAACAGTTTCTTAATCTTCCAAACAAATTAAATTTTAAAATATAAAAATTTAAAAAAGATTCCAGTACCAACGAAAAACCATTCCAATTAAAACGCATGGCATCCCAGCTTATGCAACCGGCTGGAATCGACCACATATGAAAAGCATTTATGAACCAAATAAAAAGTAATAAAGAAATATCAAAATTTTCCCTTTCAAATGAAAGCGGCGGTTTGTAGCTTCTATCCCAACGGTTAATCTTTTTAATTTCAATTTAAAAAAAGACATTTTAATGATTTTTTATGCATTTTAACGATTTTCTTTTTCAAGAGAAGGAAAGCCGGTTTTATTTGCACCGGCTCACAGATCTTTTTCAAATATTATCTCGACTCGCGTGATGTTTGAAATTCCCTATGGGAAATTTCTGAAGTGGAAAACATGATCGTTGCACCTAAAAGTAGGATATGATTCATACCAGCCTATCTAATGTCCGATAAATTCACTTATTCTATTAAGAGCGTTTCCAGAAGATTTATAGAATTTGAAATAGAAAAAAGAACATGACAGAAATAATAATGTGCTATTGAATATTAAGATTGATCAAATATTATTTTACTACCATTTGGAGTAATTGTAAAATCGCTTCTTTTGTTAGGCGGCCTTACTTCTAATTTTTTGATTATTATCTTATAAGCTTTTAGACACATGCATCAGAAATGAATTGTTCTTTATTTATCATAGCTGGATTTTTTTACCGATTTTTGAGTACGTTTAAAAATGCCCTTTATAAGAAATTCGTGAAACCCTTGGAAAAACACTGTTCAATTTTATTAAAATGGCTAGTTTAGACTGTTAATTGATCATTCACAGCCTAGTACATAATTTTGAAGTGGTTTTTGTGAAATCGGGAATGTTAAGATTGGTTTCGAAAATTGGTTTTCTCTACGGTTGTTCCGGATCTTTTACAGTCTCTAAGTGACTATTACTGTCAAAAATTCTGCAGAAAATTGCACTACCAATGAGTAGTTTGGAACAAAGAAGGGATGTCAAGGACCAAGGACGTTTAAAAAAAGATCGTTTGAAAAGAGATTTAAATAAAAGTTGGAACAAAGGACAACTTATCACTGACATCACGGCTTCTATTTTTTCTTTTAGTTGGTATAAAAAAGTAGGTTTTAATTCTGAATGTATAGATGCATATTTGTTAGAATACATGATCTTTATTAATATTTCCAAATTTAGATATCCTTCACTCGTACACAACATGCTCTGAAGAAGGGACCGCATGAAATTTGATGACTGTGATCATATTACAGTTCAACATATGTTTTTTTTTTTGTATGTCAACAGCCGAGAAAATACAAAAAAACCTAAAAAAATCTGAGTTTTGACCTTTTTTTTGTAAAAATTTTAGCCCTTGAGAGTTAAAACAAATATCGTTTTTTCTATTAATGTATTCTATGCTTAGCTAACTAAGCATATTTTACTGATTTCAAATCGATTAGAAATGTTGCTTATAATTCCATATTATGTTGTTGCTTTTACTTTAAAAAAAACTAACAAAACGTCAACGACTGAATTTTATATTTTTTTATTTAAGTCGTCTTGACTATGAAATTATGTTATAAATTGTTTAGTACCAAAGCGCCGTATTTGCAAATAATATTATAAAATTAAAGTGTTGTTCTCAACATTTATAAGGTAGTGTGTTGTGTACATAGACACTTTTTAAAACATAGGTACCACGAGCTTTAACACTTTCGTTATTAAAAAGTTTCAATAAACTCCAATCATTAAAGCGCTCTTATTTTTTTTATATCAAAGCGTTTGGAGTCGTTCAACTTGGCACGTAGCTAGTGTGAAAAGCAAATCACATTATATGATACATTCAAATATTCCATAGATTCGTTACAAATTTAACTGTCGTCAAAAAATAGTAGGGGAAAAAGTGGGGAATATTGCTGAAGATTTCTCTAATGGGATTCTGGATTTCTGATTTTTTTTCTAGATGTGATGCTCAGTGAATTTCGTTTGACATCGGAAGCTTTGAGCATCACAACGAAATTCATTGTGCTGCTTAATTGATACTCATCACGGTGAGTATCAATTTCAAATGATTATCTGAAATCTTGCAACTCTGAGTCTTAGTTAAGAGAGTTCAGTTTTTTTTTTTTTGTGTTTCGAAAAAACACCAGATTTTGACAAATAATCTCGACGATACCCGATAAGATTATTAAAATTTTAGTTTAACGTTCGTTCTTCGATCAAACAAGAGTTGATTTGTCATGTCGATGATTCAAACCGATGCAAAGTAACGCTGTAAAGTAAAGTTCCATATCATTGATACGAAATTTTCCTCATAACCAGGGATTGCTTAATGAGGAACAATCGGAAATTTCAGAATTCATACTGAACAGAAAATTCAGCCTTTACTCCAATCATGAGTGCTCAATATTTCAACGTCATTGGCATAAGATGTGAACGCCAGTGGCGATGATTCGATTTGAGACCGCTGAAATTAACCTCCCAAAAATCATAATTCATCTAGAAATGAAGCAAAATCTTCGCGCCATTAATCCATAGCCTGAAAAATTATGCTGCATCTAAAAATTCACCTACCTACATCGGATCCAGCAAAAGAACGCGGAAAAGTTTCCAACTCAACATCGGCGTCGGTCGTAGTTGCGTGAGCGTTTGAGAAAATTGAAATTTATGATCGAGATACTGCTAGGATAGGCACCTACCTACTAACGCCTAACTTCTGGGTTTTCTTTCCCATCCGTCGCCTCGAGCTGAATTCGGTTGTTTTGTCTACTTGATCCTTATCATCTTTTCCTAGGGGCAAACGAACTGAAAACAGTCTCATTAGTATGTATACTGGCATCATGAATGTTTATGCACAAAATGTTACAAAATGAGGTTAAAGTTTTGGCAAAGATAACATTTTTGTTGCAGAAATTGCTTTGAATACAAAGTAGCATGCGAGTTTTACCCCTTCAAAAGTTGTTATCCGTGGAAAAGTTTGCAAAAAAAACTGAAATTTATGTACTTACTTTATTGATCACAAATAAAAAAAATCTTCTTGAAAATATAAAATTTTTATTCAGTCCATGGGTTTTATTATTATGAATGATATTGCTTCGTAGGAATCATCAATAAACAGTGGCGCGTAAAAGCTCTTCCAGGTATGATTGATTTATTGGTCAGCAGAAGTCAGAATATTATAGGTACGTTCTTCGAGGGAATGGAAGTTCAAGACTCAAGAGGCGATAATGGCGAAAAAGGCGAGCGTTGCAAAAATAGCGAAAGCACTCCAGAAAGTCATAATTTAATTTTCGCCTGGCTTCTTTCATCGTCTTGAGGTTTCTCGATGGGATGAATGACTGCGTGGACGAAGTTCTATTCTAGCGGAAAATGCGGATTTAATGATATCTGATGCAATAAGGGAAATCAATCGGTAGTGCTTGGAAGTTAAAATTTCGAGTATTAAAAACTAAACTTTTTCTTAAGGGGGGGGGTAGGGTCTAACGGGTATAAAAAAAACTCCATTTTCACGATTTTTTTCTAGAGCTATCGTTCAAACAAATGTTTTCAAATTTTTTGCATTATACAAAGCATTGTTAAAAGAACATTTAGTAATTTTTTCGTAGAAAAATATTGAAAAATGAGCCGGTGACGGAGCACTTTCGAGGATGCCTTTTAGAAAACAGGATTTGCGGTGGACACTGTATCTCAGCACAGAATCATCTGAAGTCAAAAAATCAGAGCAAAATATTTTTAATAGATGTTTTTCTGGACCCCAACGTTTTTATTTAACTTAAAAATATTTTTATGAAATTTTTGTGGCAGTTTGAAGTAAAAACTACGATTTTTCACTTAAAAATCCGCCATTTTTCACCTGTAAAATCTCCCCAAAGTAAAAAAATCAAAAAAGAAAAACGTTGGGGTCTGGTATTTTATATGTAGAAAGTATGCTCCAAATTTGAAAAGAATCGGATAAGTAGTTTTCAAATGACGATGTCCACGGACTTTAAAAATGTGCTTTCGAGAAAAACGCGTTTGAAATTTCTGCTCTTGCTTTCTTGCAGTATTAGATAGGAGGAGATAAAGGCCTATAACTTCTTCAGTTTTGCTTCAATCGACTTGAAAATTTGACACAACATTCTTGAAATGTTTTACAATAAGAAAATAAAAAATAAAAAAATCTATTTTTTTTAAGTGTTAGACCCTACCCCCCCCCCCCCCCTTAATGATTAAGGTTTCGTAAACTTTTTTTCCCGATTTAGCCAGTAACTGCCATAGAAGTCAATCCTTTTTCCATAAATGATTAATTATATCATTGATAATCTTTTGACTTTAAATTTACAGTTTAAGTTGTTCAACTTTTTTCACAATCAAAGTATTACATTGATTTTAGAAAGTAAAATGAAATCAATTTAATTGTCATTTTTCATCTTAATTTCTTATATAGAAAAAGGATAGCCACTAGTTTGTCTTCGATTTAAGATCTACAAACAGCAACTTCAGTGCTTTTGACCACATGATAGCATGGCAAATATTTGAATGTGCCAATTGTGTCAATCAAAAGCTAAATACACCGCATTGTTGCTCCACCATCTCCTTCCACCAACCAGAAGCAAAGTTATTCCAGTTGTCAACAGGATGCTAAGCCTCCCCTTCAATTAGGAACAGACCGAATGATTTGTTTCATCAAACCAAACCTCTATTACGACGACGAACAGGTTGTGATCAGTTTCAATCAGCATCACACCACCACCCACGCCATAAATTTTGGTTTGGCACCTTGCACCACAGCACAAAAGCCAACCACACAGCAAATATTTGCGGAATGATTTGGGTAACGAGGGGTTGAGGGGTTGATTCAGCCATTCAAATCAAGTGCCTTGAATTGAGTCCTTCAACTGAAGAGAGATACATATAAATTGTTGGTACCTACCAAAAAAGGATCCTTTATCGTGACAAATCCAATAACATCAAATTCGATTCTGGACAGTTCCGATGAAATTGTTTTTGGAACCCCGTTAGTATTTATGGATACCTTATTGAATTGGGGTTTCCTCTCAATTGGCTGACTGACCCTTGATGGGTGATTTGATCCGTTTCTGGAACATACTGAAGTTAAAATAGGACCATTGAATGAGTTCAATCAATAAAATTTATTCATTACACAAATTTCAGACAGCACTTTTTGGGCGTATGTTTAAAAAATTATACTTACTTACTTAATGATCCCGCGCCGATCCTCCGGTGCATAGGGCCGTGGTAAAAGACCTCCACTGTTGACGATCCGGAGCCAGCGTCTTCACCTGGTCCCAGTCAAGATTCTCGTCGACAGTTCGGATTTCAGCGGCTAGGCTTCGCCGCCACGAGTTTCTGGGCCTGCCTCTTCTTCGATGACCTTCTGGATTCCAGTCAAGCGCCTCTCTGCAAATC
Source organism: Uranotaenia lowii (assembly GCF_029784155.1). NCBI lineage: Eukaryota > Metazoa > Arthropoda > Insecta > Diptera > Culicidae > Uranotaenia > Uranotaenia lowii. Next base: position 32,582,151 of record NC_073692.1, read on the forward strand.
TCGTTTTCATCTTTTCGCAGCGTGTGCCCAATCCATCTCCACTTACGTTCTCGAATCTCGATTTCTAGCGCCCTTTGATGACACCGGCGATGTAGTTCCTCATTCGAGATCCAGTTGCCAGGCCACCAAGCGCGGATGATGTTCCGCAGGCAGCGGTTTACAAATACTTGCAGTTTTCGCGTCGTCACCGCATATGTGCACCAAGTTTCGCACCCGTACAGCAATACGGATTTGACGTTTGAGTTGAAGATTCGGATTTTCGTTCGTAGAGAGATCTGGCGTGACCGCCAGATGTTTCGGAGACTCGCAAACGCAAATCGGGCCTTTCTGATCCGGGTTTCGATGTCTTTCCTGGTACCACCATCAGGCGTTATCTGGCTACCAAGATACTGGAAGCACTCCACTTTCTCAACTTGTTGCCCAGCTACCATGAAACTGGAGGGATTTCCTGTGTTGATCTCCATCGACTTGGTCTTTTCGACATTGACTTTGAGACCTGCTGCCTTGGAGCTCTCGGTGAGGTCGTCGAGTTTGCTCTGCATGTCCGGTTGTGTTTGGGCGAGCAAAACAATATCGTCAGCCAGGTCAAGGTCGTTCAGTTGCTCCATTGTTAAAGGATTCCACGGCAATCCTCGGTTCGGTGCACAGTCGATCGATCCAGTCAGAATCTCATCCATTACGATGAGGAAAAGTAGCGGTGATAAGATACATCCTTGTCTCACTCCAGCAGTTACCGGGATTGGTTCGGACAAGACACCATCGTGCAAGACCTTGCACGAAAATGCCTCGTATTGTGCTTCGATGAGATGGACTAGTGTCTCTGGGACCCCTCGTCGCCTTAGAGCCGCCCAGATGTTTTCATGATTAAGTCGGTCGAATGCTTTTTCGAAATCAACGAACACCAGCAGAAGAGAGTCCTGGAATTCGTTGATTTGTTCCAGTATGATTCGTAGCGTTGTGATGTGGTCCACACATGATCGTCCGGATCGGAATCCAGCTTGTTGCCGTCGGAGTGTAGCGTCTATTTTCTCCTGGATCCTGTTCAGGATCACTTTGCAGAGTACTTTGAGGGTTGTACAGATCAACGTTATACCTCGCCAGTTACCGCACTCTGTCAGGTCTCCTTTCTTCGGGACCTTAACGAGGACACCCTGCATCCAGTCGGCCGGGAATGTTGCAGTATCCCAGATGTCAGCGAAAAGACGGTGCAACATTTGTGCTGACAGGGCAGGGTCGGCTTTCAGCATTTCAGCAGGGATGCAATCGATCCCAGGCGCTTTGTTGGATTTCATGTTTTTGATTGCCGCTTCTATTTCAGCCAGCGAGGGCGCTTCCGAGTTGACGCCATTTATGCGACTTACTGTTGGCGCTTCAAGCTGCGGGTTCTGTTGGCCATCGCTATTCGTGACTCGGAAGAGTTGTTCGAAGTGCTCAGTCCATCGTTTGAGCTGATCTGTTCGATCGGTCAATAACTGACCTGCTCGGTCTTTTAGCGGCATTCTTGCATTAGTCCTTGCACCACTGAGGCGGCGAGAAATGTCATAAAGTAATCGGATATCTCCATTGGCGGCGGCTCTTTCCCCCTCTTCGGCTAGGGAGTTTGTCCAGGCTCTCTTGTCTCGTCTACAAGCTCGTTTAACTGCCTTTTCCAGCTCCGCATATCGTAAGCGGGCGGCTGCTTTGGCTGACCCGGTACATGCCTGCTCAATTCCGACTTTCGCCTTTCTCCGATCATCGACCATCCTCCAAGTTTCATCCGACATCCATTCACTTCTTCTTCCACAAACTTTACCGAGAGTACCATGGCTCGTCGTGATAAAGGCATTCTTGATTCCACACCACTGTTCTTCGACTGTTCCGTCTGTCGGCAGCTCCGAGGCTCGGGATTCTAGCTGTTCAACGTATGCCCTTTTCACCTCTGGATTCTCCAACCGGTGGACGTCGTATCGACACCCGACTTTCTCCTCGCGCCGTTGGACACGCGCAACTCTCAGTCGTATCTCGCCAAGGACGAGGTGATGGTCAGATGCAATGTCTGCGCTTCGTTTGTTGCGGACATCAAGAAGGCTCCTTCTCCATTTTCGGCTGATGCAGATGTGGTCAATTTGATTTTCTGTTCGGCCATCTCGGGATACCCAAGTGACCTTATGTGCTGGTCGATGGGGGAAGAGCGATCCACCGATCACCATGTTGTTATTGCCACAAAACTCTACAAACAGCTCTCCGTTTTCGCTCATCTGTCCTAGGCCATGGCGCCCCATGATGCGCTCAAGGTCTTGATTGTCGGAGCCAATCTTTGCGTTGAAGTCGCACAAATGGATTTGAATGTCACCCTTCGGAATTCTCTCTACCACGCTGTTCAGTTGACTGTAAAACTGCTCTTTCTCCTGCAAATCGGCAACGTCAGTTGGCGCATAACACTGGACCATTGTAAGGTTTCTAACCCGTGTTCTAAATCTGGCTACGATTATTCTTTCGTTTATCGGTTCCCATCTTATGAGGGCCGCATGGGCCTGCGGGCTTAACAGGAAACCAACTCCTCGTTCCCGAGTAGCATGTTCTCCTCGTATGCCAGAGTAAAGCAGGACTTGCCCGGATTGTGTCTTGTGTTCTCCAGTATTAGGCCAACGGACTTCGCTCAGTCCCAGAATTTCAAGCTTGAGGCGGCTAGCCTCTCTAGCAAGTTGTTCCAGTTTGCCTTGTTGGGCAAGGGTTAAAACATTCCAAGTTCCAATTCGTGTCCGTGTTTTCATGCTAAAAGTCGTCGCCAAAGTTCCAGATCGGTCATTTCTTTCGGATTCCGTAACAAGTTATGAATCGGGAGCAGTAGGTTGTTAGCCTAAAGTCCCTATCCCGCGATGGGGCTGCCATCTTGGACTTAGCTGGCGGGAGCCGCATTTCATAAATTCAGCCGCTTGTTGCAAGACAGACGCTGTTTGAGCCGCCCCTGACCTGGAGAACAGACGCTCGGTTGTTGTTGCACGCCGCCCCTGACCTGGGGAACAGACGCGTGCGGCCACCTTCTCAGTCTGCATGCGACCAAAGCATCCACCGGGGTTGGGTACCCGATCTCCGCTTAGGTTACTCGCACCCCAGCCGGCACCGCGGGGAGGTAGAGATAGGAGTTGTGAATAAGAGGTGATATGACCACTATGGGGTCTCGTGTTGCACATTATCCACCGTTTACCAGCCAAAAACGGTTATGTTCAAATAAATTGGATTCCTAAACATCCGGTATTCATGATATGGGGTTTAGTAGATCTTAAATTTATCGGTTTTGAGCCAAATAAATAATTCCAAAATGATGAATTTTGAATATTAAACAAAACATATTTTGATAAATGTTATTTCTCATCCTTTCAAGGATTCCAAATATGATCCAATGTTCTTGTTCATGAGGTAAAATATTATTTCTCAATTTTAAGAAAATTAAGAACATAGCTATACATATTTATTAGTTTATTTCACAATATTATTAAAAAAATTACTTCATAAAATTTTGATTTGAAATTCCTTCGTAGTCTCATGTTTGAATCCGTCGCAAACTGATAAGTCACAATTTGCACTTATTCTTCGTACCTCAGTGAAAATGAGTTTTGAAGACCTGAGTTGTTGGAACGATTTATTGAGAGTTAAAATTATGTGTTCAAATTTCGAAAATTCTAATTCAGAGAGAAACGTACATCAACTCCTCGGAAACTAAAAAGAGATTTCTAATAAACAAAAATTTATCATCCTCAATGATGATTTTAAAGTATCCTAAATAAGGGTTCTAACTGCTTAGTAAGAAATCTTACATCAAAAACTTCATTAAGTGTCTTTTTTGAAAAGTTAACGGAATCAAAATATTGATTAGCAAATTGAAGTTAAAAATTTTTGTCAATTTTGTCAAATTTGTTAAATTTGTCAAATTTGTCAAATTTGTCAAATTTGTCAAATTTGTCAAATTTGTCAAATTTGTCAAATTTGTCAAATTTGTCAAATTTGTCAAATTTGTCAAATTTGTCAAATTTGTCAATTTTGTCAAATTTGTCAATTTTGTCAATTTTGTCAATTTTGTCAATTTTGTCAATTTTGTCAATTTTGTCAATTTTGTCAATTTTGTCAATTTTGTCAATTTTGTCAATTTTGTCAATTTTGTCAATTTTGTCAATTTTGTCAATTTTGTCAATTTTGTCAATTTTGTCAATTTTGTCAATTTTGTCAATTTTGTCAATTTTGTCAATTTTGTCAATTTTGTACATTTTGTCAATTTTGTCAATTTTGTCAACTTTGTCAATTTTGTCAATTTTGTCAATTTTGTCAATTTTGTCAATTTTGTCAATTTTGTCAATTTTGTCAATTTTGTCAATTTTGTCAATTTTGTCAATTTTGTCAATTTTGTCAATTTTGTCAATTTTGTCAATTTTGTCAATTTTGTCAATTTTGTCAATTTTGTCAATTTTGTCAATTTTGTCAATTTTGTCAATTTTGTCAATTTTGTCAATTTTGTCAATTTTGTCAATTTTGTCAATTTTGTCAATTTTGTCAATTTTGTCAATTTTGTCAATTTTGTCAATTTTGTCAATTTTGTCAATTTTGTCAATTTTGTCAATTTTGTCAATTTTGTCAATTTTGTCAATTTTGTCAATTTTGTCAATTTTGTCAATTTTGTCAATTTTGTCAATTTTGTCAATTTTGTCAATTTTGTCAATTTTGTCAATTTTGTCAATTTTGTCAATTTTGTCAATTTTGTCAATTTTGTCAATTTTGTCAATTTTGTCAATTTTGTCAATTTTGTCAATTTTGTCAATTTTGTCAATTTTGTCAATTTTGTCAATTTTGTCAATTTTGTCAATTTTGTCAATTTTGTCAATTTTGTCAATTTTGTCAATTTTGTCAATTTTGTCAATTTCGTCAATTTTGTCAATTTTGTCAATTTTGTCAATTTTGTCAATTTTGTCAATTTTGTCAATTTTGTCAATTTTGTCAATTTTGTCAATTTTGTCAATTTTGTCAATTTTGTCAATTTTGTCAATTTTGTCAATTTTGTCAATTTTGTCAATTTTGTCAATTTTGTCAATTTTGTCAATTTTGTCAATTTTGTCAATTTTGTCAATTTTGTCAATTTTGTCAATTTTGTCAATTTTGTGAATTTTGTGAATTTTGTGAATTTTGTCAATTTTGTCAATTTTGTCATTTTTGTCAATTTTGTCAATTTTGTCAATTTTGTCAATTTTGCCCCCCCGTTAATCCGGCCTTGAGTTCGAGTGGATTGAGTAGCGTTTGTTTGGTCTGTTTAAATCAGGCGGCGGCAACGCTATTCAAACCGTATGGAGCACATCTCTCAGATTTCCCCTCAGATTTCCCCTTTTTTGAAAGATTTAAGCTTTTTTCCTCAGATTTAAGCTTTCGTCTCCTATGCTCTCAAGGCAAAAAAAAGGTTAAATCTGAGGAAAAAAAGCATAAAAACGAGTTTCACGACCACTTAGGGGCCGTTCACATACCACGTGGACAACTTAGGGGGGGGGGGGGGTATGGAAATGTCCACGCTTGTCCACGGAGAGGGGGGTAGGGGTTTGGGTCATGTCCACGTGGACAAACTTACTTTCAAAATATTTTCTAAAGGTGAATAAATATTAAGATGTTTAAATCAAAATCTTAAAATGGCATACCTTTCCAGTTTAAGTTTAAACAATAAGTAGCTACTTGAAAGCAAGTGATAAATATGATAATAAAGAAATTTAAAATTTTTTTTTTTTATGTATGTATGTATGTTGGTAATCCACCATGGGTGCACGGATTCACCGCAGTTTGACCAAAGTATGATTCCATATGCATTATTTAAATATCCCAACCAATCTTTAATGCAACGTACACCATACCCGACACCATGGCTTCGTATTATCTGTTATGGAGTGAATGTATTTCGTGTCTATGTAAGTATATTTTGGGGGAATGATTCAATCACCTACTCAACCAGTTAAAATGTATTACATTTTCTATGTTATACATTTACTCAGGTATTCCGGCATCCGTGTATATTGAAAATTTTATTTTTTTTTATATCAGGAAATTCTTATTCGGTTTTGAAAATCAGCCATTTCTATAACAAAAAGGCAAAAAGTGGTGTTTTCTAACTGTTAAATTATAGGTATTTAAAATAAATTTTTTTCAAATGTGTCCACGTGGACATCCGGGGGTAGGGGTTAGCCAAATGTCCACGCTTGTCCACGGAGGGGGAGGAGGGGGTCAAAAATCTCATTTTTCTGTCCACGTGGTATCTGAACGGCCCCTTATTTAAAAGATGTTGGTCACACGATAAATAGACAAAACGTGTAACGTTGCCGCCGCCTGGTTTAAATAGGGTTTTTGCACAGTGCGTTAGTGTAAGTAAACCGTTGGGCAAACAAAAGTTACAGCTTCATGGGAAATTAATACGATTCGAATGAAAAAAGCTAGTTCTTGAATTAATTTATGAAAACTATTGAACATTTTTCAGTATACAGCACATTTTTGGAAAGCCAGAACATTTGTTTATTTGTTTCCAAATTTATTTTCTGATTTCGAGTTAGGTTCTTTGAAAAAAAGAAGATTCTCTACGGGATACGATCATTTCTTAAGGAAGTTGAAGAAATAATGCTGAATTTCGTTATAATCTCCGCAACGAAAATACTTAGCTTCATCTTCCGGAATCCAAACTCTAAAAAGCGACCCGAATACTTAAACAAAAGATCTGGGGAATCGATCAATGTAACTTTCAAACATTAAGCCTAGTCCACACTCGGCAACTTGAACTGCGATTTCGGTTGCTGAGACTTGTTTATGTTTACATCTTGGTTGCTTTCACGAACGTTATTCTCTCCTGTCGTTCGTGCTTCGGCGAAAAAGCTTCCTGAACATGAACGGAATGTGAGAAGATGAGATGGTGTGCGTGCATCGTCCGCGTCCCGACCCCCGTGTCGTTTTCCCTTCTCAGAGCAATCCGTGCTTGAGAATCTAGCGTTGGCCTGTGGGTGAAGGATGGGACTTACAATCGATATCAAAATATACGATGTTAGAGTCAAGTTCCTATGATTGACACATGAAACCACGGGGAAAATCCTTGAAAAAAATGTAACTACGGGGTTGAACCGCTTGAAGCAATCCGTTTTACAAAGATATTAGGCTTCATTAGCAATTTTTTTTAAGTTTCGTGGTTGCTCTATTCTACCGAAATATAAAAAAACCTTTATTTACATCACTCTAAGATTAAAAGCAACCAAAGCAAGAGTCCCATAAAACAGGTACGAAAAAGTTTGCTCAACCCCACCAAACCAGACAACCAGGAAGAAAGCACCTCAATGCACTTTTTGTAACCCCTTGGCAACTTGACAGTTCCGTCTAGTTTCGTGTGCCAGATCACAGATGTCGCCCGAGTACCGCTTGTTTACATATTTTCTGAGGCATGTATAAGAATACACTAAAAATTGGTGCGAATCAGGGAAATTCATAACTTTCGAATAAGTAAAATAAAAAATTAAACCAAAATATTCAAACACATTATTTCATGTAACGGATAAAATGTTAGCTATAATGTGATTGAGTTTGTGGTTCTGGAATACTCATATGCACAGCATTTTATGAGACTCACTTGAAGATTGTTTAAGAAAAGTTAAATTTCCTCTACTTTTTGTACGAATGCACCCAATCCTTTCGGTGGAAGGGATTCCTGTTCCGAAAACTCCCGGATATCAGTAAATTATTTTTATCAGTCCAAGAGTGTTCAACCTAAAGAAGGACAAACGAACAAATTTCCTATTGGTTTGCTTAGAATGATCTTTCAAAAAACAACCCCCCTTTCTACAAACTATGCTAAACATTTTCAATTCGAAACGATTTTTTAATCATTAAATTATTTCAATTAAAACATATATCATAAGAATGAGTACTTCCGATGTGTTAAGTATGAAGATTCTCGATTTGACAGAACAAGAGAACCACAAAAAACAGGCACACGCTATTTGTAAATATGGGAACTGTCAAATTGTCAGGGGGTTGAAATTGTGTGACTTAGTAAGTCCCTCTAGAGTATTTTCGGACACTTTTGTGTCCTTTTTGTGACTTGAATGTCTTACAACGTACATACAGGGTGGCAATAAAGTTACCGTACTTTTCAAAAATGCTTCAAATTTATGAACCATCTTAATAAATTAATCAAATCGTAAAACCGGAATAACAAGCAACATTCTATGAAACCTTGGCAACAACATCGAACTAAAAAAAATCAAGATTAGATCGAAATTCTCTCACTCGAGCTCTTATCATTCCTTCAGTTAGTTGCAAATGCCTCCGACGATGCTCGCTAGCACTTTTTCCGTAAATATCGTTCTAGACCCTATCACCTGAAATTGGTTCTCGTCGGGTGCGGTCGTGATTTCCCGGTGCTACGCAGTGTAAGGTGTTCTTAAAGTTTACTCTTTCGTCGCGGGCTTGTCTAACTTGAAATGGTGCTAAATTTGGTTTTGAAATTGTGCTGTGATTTTGTCATCTCATTTCAAAATAAAGTGTGTATTGACAACTCAAAAAAAAAGAATTTTTGAGGAAATTCTCCGAAAATGTGCTTGTTAGAATTCGTGCGGTTTTCGGCTAGCGGTTTAGAGAAAAAAAGGTTTTGGCCAGAGAGAATCAGGGTGAAATATTACAAGTTGCAACATTTTTAAGAGTAAATTGGTGTGGCTGCTTTGAAATAGTTGCCTTAATCGTTATGATTAAACTAATGCAAAATTTCAAAAGAAGAGTTCAACAGAAAAAGCCTACAGCAGCATGGGATGTAATGGTGTGGGAAAATTTAATTCTCTGCTTTCGTGTGGTTACCATAACGACGACTGTGGCTTGCTGCGATCAAATAAATTTGTCGCTTCTCGTTTCGTGTGATCATTGAAATCTTCTTTGATGGAATCGGGGAGTGATTTTAAAAGTGAAAAGTTGCAAAGCTGATCCGAAATAAAAATTTTGATCAAGCAGCCTACGCTACGGGGTATTTAAGTGCAGAAAGTGGTGGCTGAAGAAAAATGGAAAGAATGAAGCAATCCACTTGAATCGAAGTTTACTTCCGTAGTGAAAAATTACTTCAAGTGAGGGCAGGAAAAGAAGTGGGTGGAAGAGAGCAGTTAGTCATAAAATCTGAGAAATTGAGTAGGAATCATTTGAGAGGAATGTTAGAAAATAAAAAGAAAAGAGAGCCTGCTTGGATCTCGACAGAAAGGAGTAGCGTTTGGGCGAAGAGAAAAAAAAATTTGCATGAAGTGGGAAGTGGAAAAAACGAAAATTTGTAAACGATGAAAATAGGCAGAGTATGCCATATTAAAAGCGTAGTGGTATAGGTCAGATCACTCATTTTTGGCTGGAAGAAAATATTGTTAGGTTGGAAGCAGTGATGCCACATTTAAATCGGTATTTTTGAACCCAAAAAAATCTTTTTTCGGTATGGAAATCCGAAAAATCGGTATGAAAATCGGTATTTTATGGCGATTAAAAAAAATCGATAGTGATTCTGAAGTCTGTTATTTAAAACTTTTTCTAATAAATGCCTAATAGTATTTTGGAATTTTGTGTATCGCCGTGATTTAATGTGATTTAATTCATCGACGTTTTTTGGCGGATTTTTGAATCAAAAACGTTTTTACCAGTTGTCCAGACGTTTTGAGCTACTATGGCTAGCGCTCCTCTTTAGTGGACACTCAAATTATATTTTAAACAATGAATTTTTACCTAAATATACAATATTTAAAATCTTACAAACAAAAATCCGCCAAAAAAAGTCGATGAATTAAATCATATTATAGTATTTTGTGTGCTTGTTTTTTTTTGTTGTTATAGATTTTTATTTGATTTTAAGAGTTCTTAGAAGATTTATACTGTTTTTTCTTCTCTATTATAATTTTTAGAAAATTTTTACAAACTTTAGATTTTCATAATTACTGCATTGATGCCAAAAACGTGTATGAGTGCATAAAAGCAAATTTCCAGAGAAAACGCTTTAAAGCTGTTGTGTTTGGCAATTTTCCATACGTATTTAAATAATTTGTATTTTTCATCCGAACATAAGGTATGAAAATAAACTACTAAAAATCTGAAGAAATCACGAAATATAGTTTGAAACATGAAAAATCGTAACGTATTATTAACTCATGGATCATTTGCTCCTATACTCTTTTGGATCTGTGGGCCCTAATTTTGAAAAAATCGCATATTGAAAAGTTTTTGTGGAATTCTCTATTAAAAAAAAACAAGAAGCCTCTTTGTAATATTTTCAATCATTAAATTTCTTCATGTTATCGATTTACACATGATTCCTTGTAGATATCATCCTTATAGAGTGTTCTCTACAATTTTTTTGTGTTTTCAAAATTCTGAAAACTCATACATACTCAACCTCACTAGAGTAATTTCCGCTGGTTATCTTGGCGCAATTATAAATATCATAGAATATTTTATAGAAAACGACAGTTTTCCAACATTCTCAATTTAAAAATTACCTCCAAATTCCAACGGATAGTTAAAACTTGATTTGTGTCGTAGATTTATCTTTAAACTTTCGACTATCAAAAACAAAATACTTCTTTCCTCTAAAATTTGATAGTTTCAATTGAAATATTGAATAACGTGCACTTATCATAAAAGCTTCAATGTTTCTTACTGAGCTAACGCCAAATAATATAATTAGGTCGTCTTCAATTGAACAGAAACCCTATATTTTCGGTAGTCTCGCTTACACTGAAATATATTTTACATTTTGTATCAAATTCCCAAAAATCGGTATGAAATCGGTATGTTTTGCAAAAAATCGGTATTCGATATATACCGATTCTTGGATAAAAATTTGCTCAAAAATCGGTATGAATACCGAAAAATCGGTAGGTGTGGCATCTATGGTTGGAAGGTAAGGTAGATAGTGTTGCGTAACAAGGTAAGATGCCAAGTGTATTTAAAGATTAAATCAAATGCATATATTTTCGAATGATCAACCATCTGCAAACTAGCCAGGTATATACACGGATGCCGGAATACTTGTAGTAAATTTATAAAACATGATAATTTTATAAATTTTTGACTGGTTTTGGAGGTGTTTGAAACATTCGTCCAAAATAAACACAAACACTCATACGAAGTACATACGTCCACAACAGATGAAACGAAGCCATGGTGCCGGTTATGGAAAATACTGCATCAGAGATGCTCTGAATAGTTAATCATAAGAATGCAGAGGGTTCATACTTTGGTAAAACTGCGGTGAATCCGTGCACCCATGGTGGATTATCAACATACATACATACATACATGTCGTTCTAGACCCTATCACTGCCATTTTAAGGTCATCTCCGGCACTATCTACATCGTAAGCTGAGAGTTTTTCAAACAACATAGATTACAAAGAATATTTCGTTAAGCTCCGACACTACTAAAGCTGTGAATCCAAAGTGCTCCGTGATGCACGCCAATACGTCATGGAGGATCCAATACTGAGTGGTTAGCAGTACTGGTATCTTGAAGTTACACTCAAAAAATATCACAGGGGTCGCAGCTATTTTGATGTCATTTTTTCAAATTTTGGCTCCTCTTTGCTTTCGATTCAATCATCAAAGTCTGCTCGGGATATCCTTTTCTTATTATAAAGATTCTTAGAGAGACTTTTCAAGATCTGTATTGGATATCTGTGAAATAAACGATGGAAAACCGAATACCAGGTACAATTACCGTTTTAAACCTTTGAAATCAAAATTCAAAAATAAGAGAAAAAGAGCGGGGATATTTAACAGCGTTTCGTAATTATCATATTGAGGTACGTCCCAGCGTTACGGTTTGTGACATACGGAGGGAGAAATATACAGAAGTGCGTTTTCGGCGTTCACGTAATTTATGGATGCCACTCAAAGAGTCAACTAAGCAGTATATGTTATTGATTTTGAAAAACCATAAACTTGAAACCCTTCCTTAATCGTTGATCGAAAGTGACAAACAATGGAAAAAAAATTGTGATCGTTATACTGAAGCCGTAACAATATGAGCTTGAACCTTGAGCTAGCTATCAACTACGGTTCTTCTACAGCCCTTCCTGGCCAATGGCATAATATACTGAGGTTGTAACAATATCTAAAATTGATTTAGTTTCAAATCTTCATTTAATTTTCATTTTTAATTTTAAAATTACTACGAAAACATTCCTCGTACTGCCCGAGCAATAAACATTTTGTGTCATTTATTTTATGCTTCAAGAAAAAACAGAATAAAGCAAAAGACAAAAGCAAAAGTTAGTTTGACCCAGTTTGAAAAGTTGGACATGCCATGATGCTTTCCAGGTGTGTAGTAAAACTAACACTCGAACACTACCTTCGCGCTACTTTCCCATCTAATTACAAGAGTCTTGCATGCTTGACCATTTCGCGGCTCATTTTTCACTACCGTTTCCTTCTTTCGCAACACTACCGGTCGGCGGCAATCCTTTTGAAATGTTCCATTAGCCATCGTTCATCTCCACATCGTAGCTTCCAGGAACGCGCAAACTAACTAACCATTCGCTTCAACCTTACAGGAAACGAAAATGCAGCGCCCCGGTGGTAAAAGGTTCGATATCTGAGAACCAAACGACGACCCCGCACAGTGATAATCGTAACAAATTTGACTCTATTCTGCCGACTAAATCACTAGAGTCCATCTCTCTCTCGGGGACAAAAAAACCCACGCCTACTGATGGCTTCACTCGTGGTCGTGTGTGTCCAGCTAATGTTGGCCTGCTGTTGCTGTTGGGGTGGCACTTCTGTGGCCATTCCCCTGGGTCAACCCGCCTTAGTTGGAACACATCTGCAGGCCCTTTTCTCAGCATCGCCGGTCCAGAAATCTTCGGCTTCGGCCACTTCAAAGCGTCACCAACAGCAGCAGCCCATACTTATCGAACCGGATAATGGGTTTGCCTTCCGCCGCCCTCAGCCCCACTTCCTGCCCTCGATGGACTTTAACTCCGGCATCGAAATGGCCAGCAGCAACAGTAACGGCGGCGGCAGCGGAGGTGCATCTCATTTCCGGTCTCTCCACGATGCCGATACCCATCTGTTGAACCACCACCGGCATCAACCGTATCGTCACGGGAGCCCACTGACCATGCTGGAACCACCGGAAATGAATGGGAACCTTGGTAAGTAGCTTGCTACATGGCCAGTTAAATGAGCTCGAATTTATCCCTTTTACCGTCAAATTCCCTCGGTGATTGCAGCTAGATTCTTGGGTTTCTGATCTATTAAGAATGCTTTTAAGTTTGCACGAAAAGGTTTAAGTCCCCAAGCGAATAAAGTGTTTGAAAGATGTTCTCAATATTCAATTAGACAAAAGGGTTAAAAATGTTACATTTTGACACAGCAAAACTTTGAAAAACTTTCAAACAACTTAGAAAATCTTTTCCTCCGAATGAATTAGGTTTCTATCGTGATGAAAATGGACTGCGTCCGATATCGGAACGCAAATTTTCACAAACATAAAATTTAAATGTAGAGAAATGAATCCAACTGTGTAAGCTGAAATTTCAGGGACTAGCTAAGATGAAAATTGATGTTTACTACAGGAGACAAGGAGAATGTGAATACATGGGCCCCGGAGAGGCCCTAGATGTGGGTTTAAGTCCTACCGGGAAACAAGGCGAATTTTTATGCATGTTTTTCAACATCAATTTTCATCTTAGCTAGTCCCTGAAATTTCAACTTACACAGTTGGATATATTTCTCTACAAAAAAGTTTCGCTGACTGAATGTTTGTGTCAAGACCCATCTCTGGGTCGCAGTTAAAAAAAAACTTAAAATTTTTTGAATAACAATGAAAAACCCAGTTGTAGTGAATTTTATCTAGCTTTTTCTTTTATGAATTATTTTCCAAACTCTTATTAGCTCAAACATCCGTTCGAGACAAAAGTCGTTACCAGAATCCCATTGAATTGAAAATTCCTTACACTCTCGGGGCTATGAGCCAGAGAGATTTGTTTCTCTCTTTCTTTCAAATACTCAAAAGTATCTATGTATCGTGACTCAGAATAGCTATGTTCAAATGCTCAATCATTTCATTTTTAAAATAGGTTTGTTCTATTATTTTCATACCATTATTCTCTACATTGCCCTTCTCCTGTACTCTTATTCTGGTAACGACTTTTGTCTCGGACGGATGTTTGAGCTAATTAGAGTTTGGAAAATAATTCATAAAAGAAAAAGCTAGATAAAATTCACTACAATGGATTCATGGAAATGGTATGAAAATAATAGAACAAACCTATTTTAAAAATGAAATGATTGAGCATTTGAACATAGCTATTCTGAGTCACGATACATAGATACTTTTGAGTATTTGATAGAAAGAGAGAAACAAATCTCTCTGGCTCATAGCCCCGAGAGTGTAAGGAATTTTCAATTCAATGGGATTCTGGTAACGACTTTTATCTCGAACGGATGTTTGAGCTAATTAGAGTTTGGAAAATAATTCATAAAAGAAAAAGCTAGATAAAATTCACTACAATGGCGCAGTTGAGCCTCCATGATAAGTGATTGGTGTAATCTAACAAACTTGATTTTTTCAGCATAACTTTGGGGCCGACTGAAAATCGGTTCTAAGATCTTCGGTTACTGAACGACATGGTTCCGGACTATCCGGAGAACCATAGAGACGCCATCATCTCAAGTTTTGAGCGACTTGGTTCCGGAAGATCCGGAGAACCAAAGTGAAGCGACTTGGTTCCGGACAATCCGGAGAACCATAGCTTTTTCTTGTTTCAAAGCTGTTTTTTTTTTGCTAAGAAATGGGAAAAAGTACAGAAAAGTTTAAAAAAAATTCGTTTACGTTCTAACTATGGAATAAAAATGTTTCCTAACGATTTTATGTATTCAATACATCGAAGCCAAAGTTTCACAAGAGTATCTCAATTTGAGTACCGGAACCCAAAACAGCAACTTCACGACGGTCTTCCTGCGAGATAGTGAACAACAAATTTCGGATGGAAATTTACAAAGACCCACACGCGACGAACAGGAACCAGCAATTAGAAACTTGGAACATAGAACTGCCGATCTCTAAATTTCATGGGCAGTACCCTCGTGTTCTTCAACGACTTGAAGAGCCGCCAATTCGACATCGTAGCTCTACAAGAGGAATGCAGGAGCGGCAGTGCTGGAAGTGCACTAGGGTACGTGCGTTCCGAGATGGTCATGCCATCTACCAGAGCTGCGGCAACACACACGAGCTTAGAACAGCTGTTATAAAGATGGGGAAGATGACGAAGCGCTGGAGAATCAAGTGCCGGTTCTTTAACATCAGCATCATCAACGTGCACAGCCCTCATCTTGGAAGTATAGGTTACGACAAAGAAGCATTATACACGCAGCTGGAGCTGGAACGTGCATTCGACCACTGCCCAAAACATGATATCAAGATAGTCATCGGGGATTTTAACGCTCAGGTCGGCCAGGAGGAGGAATTTAAACCGACAATTGGAAGGTTCAGCGCGCATCAGCTGACCTACGAAAATGTCCTCTGACTTCTCAGTTTTACCGTCTCCAAACTATTGGCCGCTTCCTACACAAGTACACTTGAATATCATCATACCAAACTCAATCAGAGATTGACCACATTTTGATAGACAGGCTACACTTTTCGGATATCATCGACGTCAGATCCTTTCGAGGCGCCAACATCGAGTTTTTCCATTATCTGGTGATGGTGGAGATTCACTCAAAACTTTTCGTATTGAACGAAACCAACGCCCGCCTCGGTTAAAATCGCACGAAGCAGCGCTGTCGGTGGAGGGCGAGCTTGACGTAGCCTCTCTCGCGGGCTGTTGGGGTACAATCTAGAAAGCCATCAACGGTGTTGCGGGGAACGTCATCGGGCATGTGGAACGAACACGACGGAACGACTGGTTCGACGAGGAGTGTAGGAGGGTGATGGACGAAGAGTATAGCGTTATAATGAAGTATTTGTGATAATTTAGTTTTGAGCGTGATTGTACTAATTCGAGCCAAAACTAACTGTTTCGAATTAAGAGTGTAAATTGTCAAACGTACCCGTGCAACCTCGTGCAACAAAACAAAAACAATGATCAACGTAAACAACAATCAACGAATCGACCACCAACACCAGCAGCAGAAATACATAATTTGTCAAGTTCGACTCGCCATTGCTGCTGAAATTCTTGCGGTCGGAAACCTGCCATTCGTTCGCGTCCCAGTACCGCTGTTAACAAAGGAGGCAGGAATTTAGGTTTATTAAAGGCTCTACTCGCTAAATTTGAAATACTCAGAGCCCGGCTACCTTTTACTCAGACGTCGCCACATGTATGAAGCAGCCGACGGCTGATCTTAATGAACTCAAATATCAGCGGAAAATTTACTCAGACGTCAGAAAATTCGGCACTCAGAGAACTCGAGTGCTTGAAGGCGACAACTGAGTAAATGATGATCAGTTTGTGCGAGGCGGTCGAATTTGGTTGTTTTCGTGCAGCAAAATAGAGGAAATTTACATGGTGAGTATTCATTTTAAAGGTTATTTCTAGCTATTAATCCGATATTATTTCTATTACAGGGTTCTGTGACGAAGGTGGTCCAAATACAATTGTCATAACTAAATCTATTATGGCATAATGGGTCCCGGCCCGGGAGACGAAACCAGACCGGCCAAAAAAAACAATTTCATTTTTTAAATAAATGTGTAAGCACAACATTTGGACTTTTTTTTATTCTTCAAATCAACAAATCCATCATTTGTCTGAAAAATAATATAGGTTTTAACTATTCTAGCATGGAAAAAGCGGCCAAAAACCGCTTCAGAATTCTTCGCGCATTCTGAGTAACCATGGCTCAGTTGTCGCGAAAAGGGCTGTTAGTCAGTTCTGAGTAAAAGCCGTTTAGTCAGAACTGAGTAGGTGCGGTTTTGGCGACAACTGAGTAGCTGAAAGTTAGCGAGTAAGGTGAGAACAATAAATTAACCTTGCTGAATCGGAAACAATCAGACGTTTCATCAACTCTTAGGCATCTGGAGACGAACCCAGCGAAAACGCAGACGGAGGACAGTGCCGAGCTCAAAGAAAAAAACAGTACAAAGAAAACAAAAGAAACTAACCGTACAGGAGGGACACTAGCAAAACCCTCACCTAAGCATTCATCACACCGACAGTGGATCCAGTATTGGGACAAACAACGACCCCTAGTGGGTGAGTGAGAAGTTTGTAGTACGGAAGAGAGATGTGCTATTGAGCGTTTAGATAAAAAAAATTTATAAACGTCGTTGGTGAACTGGCATCATGGCTGACTTCCGACCAAAACATATTGAGTCGTTTTATTTAAGCGTGCGCCACGAAATTTTCTGTTTTCAAATTCACATGAAATCAACGTTGCCACAAATTCATTTGAATCGTTTGTGTATCTCATTCTTGTCTGTAAGAGTGTAATGTATGTAGAGATAGTCAGGTGGATACAGATCTATGTGTGGCAACGTTGCATATAATACACTGTTATTTTTTCAAACACAACCTTTAAAATGTTCGGAAGTAAGTTCGGGATCGGAAGACCGGACTTCCGAAGTAAAATTTAGTGCTGGCGCTATAATAAGACATAGTCGTTTGTCGATAGGTCGTTGTTGGAGATCTGAGTGTCGTTTTTGGGAGCTGAGTCAGCCGATCGCTTTTCGGGACTCGATTTTCGCCATTTTGGGTTTGTGAGTTTCGTCTATGCGAAATTAAGCTGCGGACGTAGGGAAAGCCAGCCGGATCGAGCCAGAAGTCGTCGGAGGTGCTTCGGGCAGCTGCGGTACGCCCGTCGAAGCAGTGCAGCCAGGCAGGGATACGACTGTGATATTAAGCTATGATGCATCTGTGCCGTCCCAGATTCACCTGTGATACACTTGTGCCATCCAAGCTGTGATATGATTTTTGTGCGTTTTGATGTTGTGGTAGGAAAAACGGGCCCGTGAGTAGTTATTATGTATGCTAGCTTAAGTTTTTGAAATATCGTGTTAGTAAGTAATTAAAATAGCTACAAGATTTTAGTTTTGCGTGTTTGTGCGTCTAGAGGAGGATGAGATCGAGAAGCTGAAGCAGCTACATCGTTCCCAGGGTACACGAAATTTCTATAAGAAGCTCAACGCATCCCGCAAAGGCATCATGCTTCAAGTCGAAATGTGCCGGAATAACGACGGAGGCATCCTGACGGACAATCGTGAGGAGATCAAAAGGTGGAAGCAGGACTTCAATTAACACCTGAACGGCGCACATGCAGGAGACCAAGACGGTGGGGGAAGCTTCATCACCGGCGTAGCAAATGACGAAGTGGAGCCACTCCCAACGATGAGCGAATTTAAGAAAGCCATTCGCATGCTGAACAACAACTAGTATGCTGGCAAGGATGGCATCGCAGCCATCCTCGCAGACCCGAACAGGATGACCGATGGCCCACACCGGTTGATGGATCGGATCCGGGACACAGAACAGCTACCGGAGGAGTGGAAGGAGGTGTATAATATGCCCAAGAAGGGCGACAATTTTTAAAGAACTGGTTCAAATAAGCATTGGTTGCGCGCCCAGCAAATTACAGGCAATATAAACTGAAGAGCGAAGAAAAGCAGAAACCACGGCTTTCAGATCGAAAAATAGCCACGGTTAAAAAAAACCAAGGTTTGAAAAAGAGTCGTAACTCGCCGCTTAACTCTGGTTAATAAACTGAATGTATGGAGAGAGAAGTATGGAGAGCCGTTAGATTCGATCGAATGAACGCCCGCCAATCTCTGCTCAGTTCTTTCTCTCTGTCTGCCGTGGCTCTTTTTTGAATCACCTGGTTCTTTTGGTTCGCGAGAACGAACAAACGGCTTTTAGCTGTTCTTCGCCTCTCAGATTATGTTGCTCTGCATGTTTAGTGATGGGAGAGATGCCAAGAGCTACTCATTTAAACCAGCTCTATCGGAAAGAATGATCGAGCCATGGCTCGCTCTAACTACGGATCTTTGGTTCGAAGAAAGGAGGTTTTCCACTGCCACAACGGCCTATAACGGCTCATTTTCAAACCACGGTTCTTTTTTCAAGAGCCATGGTTCGTTCGATCCTTTTTGAAAAAAAGTGTGAGTGTTCGCGCATCACTATTATCTGCCACTATCTTAAAATCTAATATTTCGGCTTTCGCAGCACTTCAAAATGCTGAAAATCGTATAAAAACTTCCACAATATGAGTATTGGGTGTAAGGGCTAAAGGAGTAGATGTCGAATTTGCTGTAGATCACATGAAATTTTTATGAGATTTTTGATCATTTACAGCATCTAAGATCAGCGGAAGTCACCATCTTGGGTGGCGATAGATAGCAAAATTTGACTTCTACTCGTTTAGCGCTTTACCCCAATACCCATATTGAGCAGGAGCAGGAGCCGCCATCTTGGATTTAATGATGGAGTCATAAAGTGAAATTTGACCTCTTATAGTTTAGGCCTTCCACTCAATACTAATACTATAGGGGTTTCATGCGATTTTCAGTGATAAAAGTAGTTTGAAGCTAAGCGAAAGCTGTGCATTTCAAAATGGCGTCGAATAGCGAAATTCAACTTCTTCTAGTTTAGCCCTTTCACTAAATACCCATATTTTGTGGTTTTTATACGAATTTTAGTCATTAACAGCATTTCGAAGTTCAGCGCAAGCCTCTTGGATTTCAAGATGGCGTCAGATAGCAATCTTCGACTTCTACTCATTTAGCCCTTTCTCCCAATACCCATATTGTGGGAGTTTCGTGCGAGTTTTATTCATTTACAGCATTTCAAAGTTCAGCGAAAGCCACCATCTTGGATTCCAAGATGGCGTCAGATAGTGAAATTCACCATTTTCAATTTTAATCCTTTCACCAAATACCTATTAAGTGGGGATTTCATGCGATTTTATGTCCTTTAGAACATTTTAAAGTTACACCGAAGCTGCCATCTTGGATTTCAAGCTGACGCCAGACAACGCAATTCGACTTCAACTCATGGTATCATTTCACCGGACATTCACAAACAGTCCCTTATTTATATCATTTAAGAACAACTCAAAAATGAGGAACTCATTCTAAGCGTGTAAATGGTTGGCTTGCGAAAGAAACGTAAAATATAAGCTATTTTTATGGCTCTCATAAAACCTTTAAAAAACTTATTAGGAGCGTATCTGATCATAATAATGCTATTAAGCATTGAATTGACTGACGCTATGTTGGCTGCAAAATTTAAGGGCACAAAATGACGCCATATTGATGGATTCACAATGTCATGTATGAATTTGAAAATATTTTATCTGGCATATTTTAATCATTATGTCATGTTTTTCAATAATATTTATTGAAAAATGTTTTCCGCGAATTATTTTTAATTTTATTTTTTCCTTTAAAAAAAATAAATGATCGAAATTTTACAGAATCGAGATTTTATCGACGTCATGACGACGTTTCAGGAACAGAGCCAGATAGCTAGAGTTTAGCTTATTTATAAGAGTATTGGTGATGTATAGAAAACGCTTTAGTTCTTTATGAAGATTAATACTATAGCTCTAACGAAGTTGTGCTGGCCATAATAAAGCAAAAATTGTTACTTGGGGAGGAAATCTTTGCACTGTATCCTTCTTTAGTTATTCTCAGCGAAAATTATCATATAACAATAAGTTAAATTTGCCTCGAAAATGTGATAGCTCCCTAAAAATAAATTTACTGATCACAAATCTTCCGCTTGACAAACAAGCTAAATTTAGTATTCATAAAACCGATAAAACACATTCTCCCCGGTTATCCCTAATGACTGACTTCATTAATCACTGAAGCTGCTTTTTTGGTTGGCTCCAGCATCGATTAAAATTCATTCCGATAAAGTATCCTAAAGCATGCTGCCAATTTTCATGCAAATCAATCAGCAAAAAAAGGCTGGAATAATCCACGGTCATTCATAAATCCCGGAGCCGGTCCTTTACCTGATTTTTTATGTTCCTGCCACCAGCAATATTGAAGGATTATTAATTCAATTTCGAGGGGCCCAAGTCCATCGAATAGAAGTGGGTAAAACGGTTGGAAAATCGCTGTGGATTTACCGAAATAAAATTAGGCAGATTCTAAGATGGGTTTGTTGCTTTTTCCCCGGGATCGGGGAATTGGGTAATTGGTTGAAAAGTGGTTTATTTATTTTTCTTCCCTCCTTTTTCGTAGACAAAATACGTCCTTCGATTGGTATAACGGCACTTGTCTGGCTGTCCAAGCACAAATGGAAGCTGAAAGTGCACTCCAGGGCAGCTAAATTAGTAAAACAGTCGTGTCCCATCTGAATGTAGTCTCCGTATATGTCTAAAAATAGCATCGCCCCAAAACCGGAATATCATCGGGATAAAATGCGTTATCTTGCAGAAAATCGCGACCCAACATTTGGATGCCACCCACATGCTAGCAGGATTCGGGACATCCGACATTGTTATTGAGCAACCGAATGCTTTTTCGTTTCTCAAAGCCATTCCCGCTCCAGAAATTGACTTTTGTCGAGTTTGCTAAGCTGAAAGAGGGTGGGCCACCCTACTATTTACCCATATGGGATGGAAGGCAGAAAGACCGAAACCGGAAGTGGGTCACGAATGTAATTACCCTGTGTGGCCTGTGCAATTAACATCAATAAAACGGTGGAACTTGATAAGGCTACGGGGGTGTTTCACTATAACAATCCAACTCTATCCTGACGCTTTGCACGTAAAAGGATTTAAGAATGGGTTTCATTTGAAGGGAGCAATGAACGAGATTCATGATACATCAAGAAAGAAACAAGCCAAGAATGATAAACTACTCATTTATGAAGCAGACAGACCAGTTGAAAATATCAAACCTGTAATTAAAGTTAATTACGGCATTTAAAAGCAGCTAGTTTAAAGTAAATTCTTGCATCTAAAAGTCAGAGGTTAAACATATAAAAATCATGCTCTCCTCCCTTTCCAATTTGAAGAAAGAATACAGGTTTCACTTAACAAAATGACAAAAATGACAAAAATCACAAAAATGACAAAAATAACAAAAATGACAAAAATGACAAAAATGACAAAAATGACAAAAATGACAAAATTGACAAAAATGACAAAAATGACAAAAATGACAAAAATGACAAAAATGACAAAAATGACAAAAATGACAAAAATGACAAAAATGACAAAAATGACAAAAATGACAAAAATGACAAAAATGACAAAAATGACAAAAATGACAAAAATGACAAAAATGACAAAAATGACAAAAATGACAAAAATGACAAAAATGACAAAAATGACAAAAATGACAAAAATGACAAAAATGACAAAAATGACAAAAATGACAAAAATGACAAAAATGACAAAAATGACAAAAATGACAAAAATGACAAAAATGACAAAAATGACAAAAATGACAAAAATGACAAAAATGACAAAAATGACAAAAATGACAAAAATGACAAAAATGACAAAAATGACAAAAATGACAAAAATGACAAAAATGACAAAAATGACAAAAACGACAAAAATGACAAAAATGACAAAAACGACAAAAATGACAAAAATGACAAAAATGACAAAAATGACAAAAATGACAAAAATGACAAAAATGACAAAAATGACAAAAATGACAAAAATGACAAAAATGACAAAAATGACAAAAATGACAAAAATGACAAAAATGACAAAAATGACAAAAATGACAAAAATGACAAAAATGACAAAAATGACAAAAATAACAAAAATGACAAAAAATGACAAAAAATGACAAAAATGACAAAAATGGCAAAAGTGGCAAAAATGGCGAAATTTTAATTTAATGGGCATTCCTCCTAAATTCATTGACATCCATTTGCTAAAGCTATTTGGCACCTCGAAACCAGTCCTCCAAAAACATTCCTCGAGTCCAGTTCAATTTGAAACGTTCATCAGAGCCAATTAAAGAATTTTCACCATTCTCATTTTCCCCCACTTTCCCCACAGATTACGATCAGTTCCGGCCAACGAACGAGGGAAATGGAATGAATTTCCCATCCGCCGCCAGACAGCAACACAACGAAGACCTCGGCCTGGAACTGGAGGAGTTTGCCAATGAAATCGGCGACAATCCACTGTTTCAACAATCGGCACCAACACCCTCCTCCTCCTCCGCCTACCAGCAAGTGATCTCCCAGGCCATCCTCGGAGGCAACAATTTCCAGAATGTCGAAAGTTTCGATTTGATTCGAGAACGGCTGGAACGCATCAAGGAAGAGGAAGACATCGAAGTCAAATCGAACCTGTTGATGAGAATGCTGGAGGAACTCCCGGAAGGTCCGCTCCCGATTGTGTACATTGAGGATTCCAGTGGGGCGGCGTCGGCGTCGTCCATATCGTCGTCTTCAACTGATGGCGATGAGAGCAGCAACGAGGACAACGGCGAAGACGACAGCCACGATGATGAAGGGGCAAACAGCGAGGGAAAGAAAGCGACCACGGAGACTGAGGAAGGACAGCATTCTGAGGACAGTCAACAATTCAAAACTGGTGGGAGCAAACGCTCCGGGCGATACTACCGAAGATATCCCTGGAAGAGGCAGAATTCCAGAAGCAGACCGTAAGTCGATTGTTTCTATTTATGTTCCAGTTCTTTTTTTTCAGTTGAGATTGCATCATAGCTCAAAACGTCTCCATAACTCATTTGAAAATACAACGGAACTTCAATAGAAGCAGATGCTTTTTAACGTTCGAAAATTGTGTTAAAAAAATCTTAATTTTTGAACTTTTCAGTAAAAAGCATTTGTTTTTAAAAGCTCATGGTATTTATAAAAATACGAAAGAAGATGCATTGTTATGAGATTTTATTTTTCTACTGCATAGTATATTCAATAATGATGACTATGTCTGTATATTATATTATTTTAGTTTCTTATGTAGGTGCGTGTTCCTAATTTGGCATGTGTGCCTAATGTTAACATACCAAGTTTCTCAACTACAAAAAAAATTAATTCTGTATAGAATCTGCATAGAATCACCTGAACTTTGATTATAAATATGGTTTAGTTTTCTAACTACCAGAATTTTTAGTATAAATGGGATCGTTTCAAAGTATATCCGATAGTTGAGGAATTTTTCTTAAAAAATGATGAAAAATTTAAGTTGAATTTGACAACCGATTCTTTGAAGAAAAATTCAGCTTGTTTTTATCATCACTTTTGTAATTAGAATGTTGAAACCATTTTTTTAAGTGAAAACTAACATTTATTTTAATATGCCCATAATTAGGAACACTTTATTCAGTGTGTTCTTAATTATGGACATTGCCGAAGCGTTCCAAATTATATAAAAAATTTATTTGATCGTGATAAACTCGAAAAACCATTGCACTATCAACAAGATTGTTTGTTAGGTTTTCGGCTAAATAAGTTTAATAATCAGTTTAATAAACATCGGAACAGAAAACAATATTTTTCTGTTCTATCGGCTGGAACACTCATTGATGATTCCACATTGATGATTTAACACCCCCCCCCCCTACCCCCCCCCCTCTAACCCCCCCCCCCTACCCCCCCCCCCTCTAACCCCCCCCCCCCCCCCCCCCCCCCCCCCCCAAGAGCCAGCTCTAGGACCGCCCTGCATACGGCTCGCGAAAGGCTAGTTTGACATGCTTGTTTCTGACTGTGTTGCTGATTCGCACGCTCCTGTTTTTGAACTCAAAATTACAAAATTAAGTAGTTTTGGTGCAAAACAGCACTTCGGTGACAGCACTCAACTTTGAGTTCGACTGGGCAATCGCAAAACTAAGTTCTGATAGGCATACCCAATACTAACTTCGGCAGCCGAACTCGAATTTATTCTTTTTTTCGAGGGTTGCTTATTTTCAGGGAATTAAAGGATGATTAAAATTTGTTGTACCCGGATATTGCTGTTCCGGTACATTGCATTGCAATCACAGAGCGGTGGAAAGTTTTGACACTCCCGGTCAAAGAAAACTTCCGGATGTTACTTCCTACGGGAAGTAAACAACATCCGGAAGTTTCCGGAAATTCCAAGCCGCTCACCGTAGCATGACAATGACGGATAGAATTTTACGCTGACACGGTGAACATGCCTTCCATTATGTAGTTCCTTCATAGGCCGATGACATAGTGAGAGCGATGCGATGCGAATTGGCGAACGCGGCCAATGCGAACTCGAGCGGCGGAACAAATTGACATCTGCTTCGCCGCGTTGAGTATGTCAGGTTTAAGCGATTCGCAAAAATTTTCTTCAAATGTGGTTCGCCGGATTGAATCGCATTCGCCGGTTCGCATCGCATTGCACTCACTATGTCATCGGCCGTAGTCCTCCGGTAATTGTTCCGGAACGACAAAATTTTACGACGTGTTCGTTGGTTGCTGTTCCGGTTCGAACTGAACTCGCTAAGTGTTTTCAGTCCAACAAAGAGAGTTCGATTTTTAGTTCATAAGGTCGAGCTTAGCTTTGCTCCCTCGCCGAAGGAAAAAAAGGGATCAATTACGAGTTCGCAGTTCGAACTCCGTTTTGAACCATCGCAAGGAGAAAAAAGGGTACTTTTAAAAAAAAAAAAAACGAACACAAACACATACAGGATCTCAATGAAACTTGATGTTTCCTCGAAGAGATTCCCTTTTTCTTAATTCTAAGCGTACATCTTTCAAGGATATGATGGCTTGCATCTTACAATGCTAAAACCACCAAACCACAGAAAGTGTACTATGTGTGCCGTGACCGGGACTCGATCTCATACCCGCTGGCTTAGAAGACTGGAAGGCTATCCTCTAAGCCACGGGCTGCGGCATGCTCCTTTTTGGGTCCGTCCGTTCCATCACATTCTTTAGCAGTTGTTTTTCGAATGAGGATTAAGAAGCTAAATTTTTTATCTTGTAACTCGACACGTATCTCAAAATTAAAAAAAAAAATTCAATAAGAACGAACTTGTTAAAAATGGATAAAAATATTACGAGCAAAGAAATCTTCATCTCAGAGTTGGTTCTAAAAAATTCTTTCCATGTCGTTTATTTCCAAATCGCTCCTTTTCGAGAACTGTTGAATAGCGGCACTTCAAACGTTCTTTCTCCGGGTAGATCTTCCAAGTTGCTGCAGGTTGACTCTTACAATTTTTCCGAAAAACTAAAAATTAATGAAGTTTAAATGATGAAAATGTTACAAAATGTATTAGCGATTCAAGAATTCACTTTTCTTACCATATTCTCCAACCCCAATTGACTAAATATTTTATTTAACTGCGATATTTTCAAAAATTGTCATGTGTTTTGGAAAACTACTACTTGTTTTGACACTTGAGAACCTAACATCATCATTTTGATCGCAGGGCCCTCTGAGAGTCGTGTTGAACTGCAAATTGCCAATTAGAACGACTTCTACATGAAGCAAAAATTGTTGACATTCGCGCGAGTCATCGCCTACTCCCATCATAAAAAAGTTTGTAATGAAAACATAAGGTTTCAATGTTTTTCAAAGCCTCAAAAGAGTAGCGAATCGATTTTACTTTCAATTGAGTCATATGATAATTCTGCTGTGAGGTAAAATCCCTTTAAAATAAATAAACAAACAAACATAATTCTGCTGTGTTTTTGTCTGATTTTGCTAACTGACATTTCAGTTAAAACGTGTTTTAGTGGCACAAAAATAAACAAGTTTTGGTAAATACGAAACAGCCGAAGAATTTCATTACAGACCTTCAAATTTGAAGATGATTTACCGAGATTTGAAGAATCGATTTACCAATGATCGTTTATTTTTCACCGAAAAAATTACCGATCAGTTTGACGATTTACACATGTTAGGATTTCGGTAAAAAAAATTACCGAACTCGGTAATTATCGTTTACTGTGTAAGATCTACACGCAGCGAAAAGATTTTTTATTTCAAAGGAAAGTGCAGCGAAAACCAAAGAAAATTTCCTTACATTTTGGGATAAATAAATTTTTTTTTGTTTCAAATGCATTTTCGTTTGTTTCTAAGCATTTTTCTTTTGAAAAATCTTTGATTAAAAATATTGATACTTTGAAACAAAAAACAGTTTCTTATGATTCAAAGTTGCTTTCTTTTGCCACAAGGTAATTTAATTTAGATTTAAAAGCATTTATTCATTGAACCATTTTCTATTTATTCCAATTGGAAGCATTATTTTCTGTTGTTTTGAAATTCCTATTAGGAATTTCAAATAATAAAAAGAAAGGATTTCAAATTTAAAATTTATTTTTATTACTTTGATTTATCGGCCTAGCGGTGAAAAGTGATGTCCTTTTTAGTAGGGACATCTAAAGATTATGAAATTTTTTTATATAGATGGATAGAAGGTTAGAAGAAATGAAAGATGGTGAAAATGAGCGGGTAGAATTTGTCTAGAAGCATTACCATCACATACCAAATTTTTGTTCCTCACGAGCCTACTACTATGAAGTGGTAGATACAGATAGAGTTGCATCTACCACCACACATTAGTAGGCTTAGCGTGGTCCGCCCCACAAGCGAGAACTTGTAGTGCGGACGAACAAAAAGATGATATGTGATCGCTCACGACATCACAGCATCGGTGGTTGGTCACTATCAGACTATCGACCGTACCGTTTCGCATGCAAACCCCGCATGTAACGAATGCGAAGATAACAAACTGAGAAGACTTAAACATCGATAGATGCGTTTCTGAGTTAAAGGGAGCTTATCTGAGCGATCACATATCATCTTTTTGTTCGTCCGCACTACAAGTTCTCGCTTGTGGGGCGGACCACGCTAAGCCTACTAATGTGTGGTGGTAGATGCAACTCTATCTGTATCTACCACTTCATAGTAGTAGGCTCGTGAGGAACAAAAATTTGGTATGTGATGGTAATGCTTCTAGACAAATTCTACCCGCTCATTTTCACCATCTTTCATTTCTTCTAACCTTCTATCCATCTATATAAAAAAATTTCATAATCTTTAGATGTCCCTACTAAAAAGGACATCACTTTTCACCGCTAGGCCGATAAATCAAAGTAACAAACAAAAATTACGGTGGTTAATCTCTTCATAAAATTTATTTTTATTCACAAATAAATGAAACACTGGGTCACACTGGTTCACTTTAATCGAATCATCCGGTTCAAATTTTCGTGGACCTGATCGCTGGATTGGAGCGGTGTCACCTCGGTTGAGGCATCCAGGGACTTGGAAAACCATCTATCGGCCGTGGTCCTGTAAAATTTCAAGCACTTATTGAAAATCTTAAATATTCTTTCTTTAATTGACATAAACTTACCATACTTTATCCTGAATCCTCCTAACTAAGCTAACTCTGATCCACATTTTCACACGACCAGCCAAACCGATTTTTCGTTTTAAATTCTTCTTACTCAATGCAAAAAACCTCCTAAGTTTAAAGTTTTTATTTTAAGAAATTATTCCTTTGCTTTGAATACATTTTTCTTTGGTTGAAAGAAAATTTACTTTGTTTCCAAATAAATATGCAATTGAACAAATGTCTTTTGAATCAAAGAATTTGTTTAAAATCAAAGTCCAAAATTATTCGATTCAAAAAATTAATTCTTTCTTTCAAAAATTATTTATTTGAAACAAAACCATAATTCATTGATTCAAAGAAAACAAAACAAGAATCGAAAAAAATGAATTTTTTGAATCAAAGTCAGTTTTGTTTTGTTTCAAAATCCAAGCTTTCTCTGCGTGTAGGCAATGATTGTTTATGAATCTTATCAAAATGTTGAAAAAAAAAATACTTTTTCAAGATCTTTTGATACAAACATTGTAGTTGTAGCTAAAATTTATGGAATGAAATAATGGTCTTAAAAGATTTTAAAACATACGCATTTCGGATGCAATTTTCACCCATTTATGCTGACTTTGAACGTCAATTTATGTAACCCTTGACAATTACAAACTGATCCTTTATGACTAAAATGGTAGAAAATCTCATAAAATCAATATCAATTAATTGCGTAGTTTTTAAAAGTAAAATATGATCTTGAGCGGAACTACTAGCTGAATAAGCTGAATAAACCCATTGAGCTTAAAATCCCGGAAATAATATGTCTCACACGCGGTTTTTACCCCTGAATATATGCAGCACCTTTGTATTTTTCTTATTATATCAGCTTTAAGGACAAAAAAGATGTAAAATTAAGTTCGAATCGAACCAAAAATTACTTTAATTGGTGTCACAGCGTACGAAACCAGGCACACAAAAAGTTTAATTTTTGAGTTTCAAGAAATGTATTTCGATTCTTTCATTCAGAGAGACGATTTTATATAATTCGAGAACTAATGAAGCTAATATAGTAAAGTCATTATTTTAGAATAAGAATCAACCTGCCATTACTATTCGAACTTTATGAAGCAGCTATCATTTAAAGAGGTTGTTCTTGATGTTGAAATTCCAATTGAAAACGATATACTATTTAATAAATAAAAATTCAAATTATTTTTAACACATATTCTTTCAGTTTTACAAAGTGTAGCAAAGCACACAGGGTTAGCTATTTTATAACCCTCGAAGATTCAATTGGTGGCTTGGTATTGAAAACCTATCCGGTTCCCTTGTGTTTGATGTTTACACACATGTTTACAACTAAAAAAAATCAACAAAACTATTGTTTAATTTACAAGGCAAATATATTCAATAAAAATCTTTCCTAAAGACTTCAACAAAAGTTTTTATTGTGATCATTTTCAAGAAACAAAATTTGTTACCTAATCACTGGTCAGTGATTTAATTAGACCAATTTGACATTTGAACGGATTTTTTTTCAATAATTTTTCTGTTTTCCTGACCACTAGTTTGTCACTATGATGGTTCTAAAAACCATTAAATTTAAATTAATGTGCATTAACATTTTACAATATTTCATCACATTCATAAATCTTGTTTGGTCTCAACAAAATTAGTTTTAAGAATTTGTCGATTTTGTATTTACAAAATTCATACCTAATTCTAGCTTAAGACAATTAAATCTTTCCTATTATTTCAGCTACGACGCCGATGCGCGCTACCTGTGCGTTCCCAGCCGGGAGGACGTCTTCAAGCTGTTGGTAGGACTGCACGAGAATCGGGTCGGAAATCACCAGCGGACCGTTAACTTTTGCAATCGAAAACGACCGGCCAAGGCAATTTTCACCAACATCCGATTCCTGGGGTAAAAATTTCGATGGAACAAAAAAAAAAAAACACCCCGCAGATAAACCGACATATCGACAGGCCACAAGCATCAAACGATCGAGCAACGGAAAACGATGGGACAAACAAAAAACACACTGTCAGGAACAAAGAAAAGCCAGTGATTTTAAGTTGTTGAATTGCAATTTTCCACTTTGTTATCATTCGAAATGGGGGTGGTGAGAGGACGAATTCACGAATGAAAAATCCAATCGGCGAGGGATCAAATCAAAAAACGATACTTGCCGACATTTTAACCCCTAGAAGACCCATCAGGTAGCAGCTAGACATAGAAAAAAATATGCTTTTTGGATAGAAGCAAATACCATTAAGGAAAAATCAATTTGTTGGGAAGCAATTGTTTAGAAAACACCGAGCGATTCTATAAAATCGAAATCAAGTTGAACTAACTGTATAAAAAAACTTAAACGAACTGACCGTTTCCGGAGGATTTGAGTGAAAAGAACACGAAATCTTTAACATTGGTCCGTTAGCCTCTCTTGGGAACGACAGAAAAATCTACTGTTCCATCATTGAATATTTGGTTTGAATTACACATGAATAAATACAAAACAAAAACACAATTGGAAATCAATCAGCCAAACTTTGTGGAAATAAAATCGCCATTACTGTTACCGAAAAACACGGTTTTCTCTTCTTCTGAGAATAAATACATGAAGGGCTCAAGAATTTTAAACCAGCTTGTTGTTTTGCCGGGGCAAACAATGGAGAAAAAGTATGCGAAACCGTAAGAATAATCGCCGAGTTGAAATTTGTAAACATATAGGTAGCTTAAAAAACCCACTTGTAAAAATGTATTTGAAAGCAGCCAAAACAACCTAATAAAGAGACAAAAATTATTACCACAAAAAAAAGCAAACAATATCAAGTACAGTTTACTTATACAACCAAACTACATTATAACCATAATAAATAAGATGTGAGAAATTCTGTGAGCAACTAAACATGTGAGCATTATTATTGATTTTTTCCACAATAAACGATATATCGTATGATTTATTCAATGACCTCTTAAGTTGGGGACGATTTTAGCTGTGGATAAGGCAATTGTCGATGACATATTTCAAGATAAATTTCCGAGATGTGAAAGGAACATTTGACATTTTTGACATTTTTTAAATTATTGTAGTCTTTTCGATTTTGACGATAATTCTTAGAGTTAGTATGCTGTTTTTCTGTCATTTTTTGTAATTTTTGTAATTTTTGTCATTTTTCATTTTTGTCATTTTTGTCATTTTTGTCATTTTTGTCATTTTTGTCATTTTTGTCATTTTTGTCATTTTTGTCATTTTTGTCATTTTTGTCATTTTTGTCATTTTTGTCATTTTTGTCATTTTTGTCATTTTTGTCATTTTTGTCATTTTTGTCATTTTTGTCATTTTTGTCATTTTTGTCATTTTTGTCATTTTTGTCATTTTTGTCATTTTTGTCATTTTTGTCATTTTTGTCATTTTTGTCATTTTTGTCATTTTTGTCATTTTTGTCATTTTTGTCATTTTTGTCATTTTTGTCATTTTTGTCATTTTTGTCATTTTTGTCATTTTTGTCATTTTTGTCATTTTTGTCATTTTTGTCATTTTTGTTCAGTTATTTCATTTGAATTGATGATAATAATTTTTCCCCTTTGTCCGGCTTATCGAAATTCTATCTCCGGTTAAGATGAGCAAATCATATAATCAATGAAGATAGATACGATTTGTTTGACAGCTCACAGTTCTTCCAACGTCGGGATGGCGTCGTTCAATGGACGTCGTCTCGCCGCAGTTGGGGTTTGTTGAATTGTTGAATACCTCTTCTTTTATTGCAACACACAGCAGATAGCCGACAATGGCGGATGAATGGCGGCCGCAGCATTGCTACGGTTGTGTCATTTCCGCCAAGCAACTCGACTGAATGTAAATTAGTTTTTTTTTCAACCTTCTCTCTGGAGCGGAAAGACGAAGAATTTGCCAGTTTGCGATTACCTACGTATGTTTATCAACTCTTTTTATTTCACCCGGGATGGGTGTGTGCCTTAAGCCGACAAACGTCAAGTGTTCGAAATACTGACCTTGAATTCATTGATGGAAGATAACTCATCGATGGAGAAATTTCATCCATAAAAAGTGAATTTCATTAACGATCGGCTTATTCAGTTCTTTGACCGCTTTAAAAGTAGGTACTGTTCAATTGACAAAAGGCTATAATTAAGTATTCATCCGTAATTATAATTATTTAAAGCTTATCGAATCCTATCCACATGTCCTGCTCTTGGTATCAGATGCTGTTGTCTTAAAAAGCGATAAGCCAGCAATTTGAAGCAAGTGATGGGAACATAATAAAATATAGGAACAATTTCTTTCCAGCTCCGATGTACGCCTTCGAGCAAAATATGAATAGGCAGAGAAAGTGAGCCTTAACTTGGCATGTTCCATATCTTGGCAAGTCAAAATGGATTTGTTGTGATTTACGTTCAAACATGGGCAAAAAAAAATTAAACATCAAAGAAAATTACATATCTATGTTAACATTCTGCGTATCATTTGTTCACAACTGAATCCTAATAACTGCTTAATTTTTTTTTTTCACATGACAACCTGCAGTTAAAATTATGATCTTCGGGTAAAAGCTAAAATGAACCTACCTTGCTAGTGCATCTACCATGGTCGATTTGATTTTAAAAATATACTTCCATATGGAAAAATCGCAAAAATACCATTGGCAGCAGAAAAAGATGGTAAAAATATAAAACTTAACCTACTCCAAACAACGTACATTTTCTATCTAGTATTGGATTTTTTTACCTAATCTTGGTGTGCAATTCCAATAATTGAAGTACACGGAAAATAAAAAAGGTAAAATTTACCTTTTTGCGAAGTGATTTTTTTTTCACCCAGCTTTCTCGGTAAATTTTACCTTTTTTTTTTCATTCACCTAGCAAAAAGGTAAATTTTACCTTCTTTCGATTCACCTAGCAAAATGGTAAATTTTACTTTTTTCGCATTCACTTAGCAAAATAGTAAATATATACCGTTATCCCGTACTCCGATTTAAAAGGTAAATGTTAGCTGGTTTGATTGGTTTAGTCAATAAAAATAAAACAAAATTCGTTCAAAAATTGTTATTTATTTATCTCTATAATTAATGTTGGAATGCAGAAAATTATTGTTGAGCGAAGTCCAGGCTAACTTTCTACACCAGCCTTCGGCCATTCAACTCATCGTTTTGCTTCGTTGTCGAACAAATACTCCTGCTTCCTCAGGGTCACCTTTTTCGAGTTCTTCCAAGGAACCTTGGCCGCTGAATCCTCTTGTATTGCATTGACATTCATATCCTTCTCCTTCGATTGACCCGGTTAGGTCCTGCTTTTCCGGAATATTCTGTTAGATGTTTCGGAATGTCGGCCAATCTGTAACAAAAGCAAAGTATTATGACGAGAATCAGCAGTATTATAGAAATCTAAGATAACATTTACCGTTCTGTTCCGATTTTCACTTATTGGGCGCAAAGCAAAACTTGTTCCTGGATGACAAAACAGCTTAACCTCAATAAACGGGTTCGGCAAATTGTTACCTTTTTTCGAGATGAACTGTACCGCTTTGTTTAGCTTAATCCAGGTCAACTTCACCTCCCTACGAGGTAAGTTTTACCTTTTTTTGATTCACCTTTTTTCTTGGTGGATTGTACCTTTTAATTCAGCTCAATCCAGGTTCACCTCACTACGAGGTAACATTTACCTTTTTTGAATTCACCTTTTTTCTCGGTGAATTGTACCTTTTTTCCAGCTTGATTCAGGTAAACTTTACCTCGCTGTGAGGTAAGTTTCACCTCGAAGTTACCTTTTTGGCTTTCACGAGCGTTCACCTTGCTATCTCGGTAATTTTACCTTTTTATTATTTTCCGCGAATGTATGAATGTGCGAAAACGTCGTTTGTCGGTGTTGGTGCACAGTGGTCTGAAAATTCAAAAGCCGGTCAAAAGTTAAATGAATGCTTGGAATTATTTAGAAAAATCATGAATGTAGTTTTGATTGCAATCGATTTTATATATCTCTCATCTTTCTTGGAAATATAATGCTTTTTGATGGAAATCAAATCATTTAAACAAAGCCAATCTGTCAACAACTCCAACTTGACCCATAAATTAAAGCTAAAATTCTCGTTCTCTTATTTTGACTCTAATTTTATGTTGGATAGATTTCCAAATTTGTATACTGGTACCAACAATTTAAGCTGCCCTTTTTTGGTAAACTTTGAGAACTTTTCATCTCATTAAAATAGATGCTGCTTAAATTTCATCCAGCAATTGAATTTGCTTTTCGCCTCCATTGCTTATGGTTCCCGAACGAGCGAGTGAAATGCCACCTATTTCTAACAGGCTGTAGTGAGCGAAAGTTTATCTTGTATTACTAACCGAGTGTTCGCTAACGGTGGCTATTAAATTAATAAGGGCGACATTTTAAATATGTATGATTCAAAGAATCGCAAATTTACTTGAGCTTTAGCTTGCTTCTTGCCTCGGTCATAATGGTTTCTAAAATGTCTGTCCTCCACTTATGGGAGTGAAATTTAAAAAAAATGTGCATCAGCACTGTTGTATGTTAACTTCAAACGAAACTGTTCTATCAAATATTTCTAATCAGCCAGCTCTGAAGTATAATTGTCATCATTTTTCGCTCCTATCTCTAATTACGTGGACGTGGAGGGTAGGCTGTGACTTTCTATGACGGATGTTTTTCGCTGCAAATTTTTGTTTTCAAAAATAAAATTATTTTTAGATAATTGTGATTTGTGCTTGAAAATCATGAGAGGTCGTGTGTTTTTAAATCAGGTGAAGTGAGGAAAAACGTGACAATGGTGAAAATACACTAATTTCAATGTGATTTCAACTGATTTAATGTATTAAAGCTAAGCCCTCCAGAAAGGGTGGTAATCTTTGGAAGACTCATTTTTCTGTATTACACGGTGTCTCTGGAAGAAAAATTGCACCATCCGGAAGCTGAAACTTTCCCCTTTCATTTGAGCCCAAATTTTGTTTTGTCAGAAAACCCATATCAATACATTAAATAACAAAAGTTTTTCATCTCAATTCAATCCGACTTTTATCTTCATTCTCCACCTTTTTTATTGATCGAAAGTTTAAAGACAAAGTTTTTATTGTCCTTATACTAAAACCTTTCGATGAACTAGCTTTCGACATTCAATTTTAGTTTTCGACACAGAAAGTTTTAGTTTTCGACAAGAATATTTTCACCTTCTTTGTTAGCACAGGAATATGAATTTTTGCATATTGGATAGCTTGTCTACTTCACGGCGTTTTTTACACCATGGAAACAGTATATACATACCCAGGAAGATGGGTGTCGAAGCGCTAGTTTTCGACAGCTCAAAAAACAGTTGAAATTTCTTAAAATGGTAGCAAAAATATGAAATAAATTACCGAAAAGATTGATTTCAGAACCTTATCCATCCATTGATTTCTTTTATGTTGCTTTCAATCGAATGAAAGGGGAGTTTTTTGTGATTCAAAATCATTCTTATTTGGTCGATAGCATTGAATTTCACAGGTGATTTAAAATGTTACTTTTCAATTATTGGTTTACTACTACTAAACAAATTATTTATAAAAATTTTTATATTCAACGTATACTAAACTGGGAGAAAAAAAATAGAAAAATATGAACATAGCTATTTTGAGCCACCAAATAAAAAGATAAGCCTTTCATTAAAAAATTGTCGAAAACTAGCTCCTGTCGAAATATAGAGTATCTACCCTTTATCTCGCGTGAGCTGTCATTACGTCGTATGAAACATCTTAAAAATTCATAGAAAACTGCTGTAGAAGCTTTAAAATTTGTATTTCAGGTTTGTTGTCCAGGTTACAAATATTCTAGATGGAAAGAAGTTGCGACTAGTTTATGTTAGTTTATTTCCGTTGAATCCGGGTTTTTCGGGCTTATAATAAAAACTCACTTTTAACTTTAAACCACTCTTTAATGTTCTTCCGCACGACACTCGATTCCTTGGCCAACTGACCTTCTATCATGGACACACATAGACCACCACAGTTTCTCTCGTTTTGTTCGCTCCTCTCTATCTAGCCGGTATTCGTGGATACTGCTCAAAACTCAACCCGTCGTCTTTATTGATGGAGCAGTGTTGCCTCTACATATAGTTTTTTGTATTTTTTTTTAAATAAAACTATTTGTTTACGTTTTATTTCATACGACGTAATGAAGGCTCTCGCGAATGATTATCTGTCTGTCTGTCTATTCCCTATAGACTCAGAAATTACTGGACCGATCAATGTGAAATTTGACATCTGAGGGATTTTGGGGACGGAGATGGTTTCTATAATAGTTTCAGAGCCCCCCACTTGGTAGAGGAGGGCTCCCATACAAAAATAACATCATATATGACACAATCGGATTTATTTACAAGTGATTTTCTTCAAATTTTCTACACGAACATATTTTAACACGATTAAATGATTCATTATGTTTGTTGACCGGATTTGTTACATTAGGATGAGCCATTGTATTAATAAATCCATTTGTTGGAAAAAGAAAAGTGGTCCCATAAAAATTAATTGTAAAATGATACAGAACTCGAACGGCTTTCAAGCGAATATGATCAAATTTGACACAAATTGAAGTCTTTGATGTCATGAAATTATTTGAAGTATTATCTTATCGTTTTATTAAAGAGAGCCTCCTTAACAAAATAAATATAAATATAGTAAATTCGATCAATTATTGAAATGGTTTTAATAGAAACTGATAAACATAATGCGTTTTGTCTTCATGAGATAATTTATTGATTTAGCAAACAAATTAAATAATATGTTGTTTTGAAAGACTGTTCCCATTTTAATTAATGAGACTCTAATAAAGATCCCTTAAGTAGTAATAAAGATCCCTCACATGTTTATATATAAATACGATCAACATTAATCATTACACTTTTTGAACCATTTCTGACTGATAATCATCCAAATTAATATAGAACTCATAGATTTCTATGCATGACTTGAGAACTAAATAAACCAAATATGGAAAAATAGTTTGAGAATCATTTGAAAACCAAGAAGAATCTATGATTATAAATGAACTGAGCCTTATGTCTGTAATTTTTTTCTTCATTAGAAGAAAACAGAAAATTACTTAATCTTTACATCAACTTTGTTTTTAACAATTCATTTGTGGTTTATTTTGATTAAATCCATTTTTTTGAAAATATTTTCTCAACTCTCATTATGTTGGTTGACTGGGCTTAAATTTATTAGTTTTTTTGCTAATTTTTAATTTGGTTTTCAAAAAGTTTAGCGTTTGTTCTAGTTTACGAAAATATTGTTTTTTTTTTTCTTCAAATTTCCTAGATGAAATTAAAAATCGCGGGTTTATATATGGTATGGAACACTGTATACATTTGTTTTAATTTAGAATTTATCTTTGGAATATCTGTGTCTACAAACATCGTGTCACTAAAAGAATTGGAAGGCTGATAATAATTCATCTACATTCATTTGCATAAATTTTGCACATTTTCAAAATGTTTCTTTGCTGGAAGTATGAAATGAGCTGCCAAATTTCCTAGTAAAGCAGGAGCCATATTTTTTCGTAATAAAACCTCATGAATGCTCTTTACTTCAGATTTTCCTTATTAAATTTATGTATATGATTGATTTTTAATGTAAATAAATCATCCTGAACATTTAAACTCTCTACGATTAATTATACTATTTCTGGTTTTGATAATAAATAATGATCACTATGTTTGCGACATTACAACTCTTTCCATTTCATTTGTATCACTTTGATGTCTTCGACAAAGTTGTTGCCTGGAAGTTTTCCTATTAAATCATGTTATTGACATATGGAGTGAGAATAACGCTAAAGGTAAGCCAAGTGTTTGAACAGTTATAAGTATGATTTTGTCAAGAAAAAACCATTAAAAAGGTTAACAAGATTCCAAAAAAAAATTTATTCCAATGGATTTTTTCAAAATACCAAGGTTATCCTTCTATTTTATTTTCAAGAATACTCCAAAGGTTGATCAAAACAAAATCCTACAAAATTCACAAATTGCGTGGTAAAAAATATGTCAATGGATTATTTTCACTGGTAAGGTTGCGTTGAGTCCAAATTATGTCCAACCAGTTTTTTTCTATCAGTTCTAAATAGTTTGCAAGATGTAAGGGTTCATTTTAAATAATAGGGATTCTACAAATATAATTCTTGTTATTTCCTTAAATTACCAGATTCTGTGATGATACACAAAAGATTTTCACTGGAAAAACGAGTCAAAGATTCAGAAATAGGGACACAAAAGACTTGGATCTTTCAATAAACAGTAATAATTTCATAATATTTTCATGAATTTGAGTCAGAAATTCAAAGTTAATATGGACAAACAAATTTGAAAAAGAGTACAAAATTTCAAAAAGCAGTGAACTTTGTAAAAAAAAAAAACAAAATGCTGTGTTCTGTATCATAAATTCTTTGACAAAATTGGCTGAAAGTTCTGTGATTTCATAGATTTTTTTTGTGATTCCTGCAACCTTGGTGTACATTCGATGCTGGTTTTTTTAAACTTTATTTCCATTAAATCATATTGCATATATATAAATATATTAATACTGTATACAATCTTAACTCGACAACATCATTAACCTAACATTTTGAATTTTTTAAATTGATTCTCAATACTGAATATTCAACCACATTTAAATTCAAATCACCCCTTTCAGTGCTTGTGATTTTTTTTTGGTCTTGCGAATGATTAATCCTTCGCCAAATTTGTTTAAATACTCATCCACAATCTCAGGGATTTTCAGCTCGCATATCCACGTTTTTATTTGTTTTCCATCAGCAAACTCGCGCGCCCGCCTCATTCATGCATTTTTGTCGGTAACGTGCATCCGTCTGCTTAATGTTGGGAGGTGGGGGTGTTGTGAACGTATTTTTTTAAATATTGATGAATCGATCCAAAAGTTTCCCATTCATCCCCAAGAGCTCCACGGGACAGATGGCAGTGAAATAGGGATCAGTGATCGATTGGTCGTGAATATTTAGAAGTGAAAAATAAGTGAACAGAAAATCGATGGATCATCCGCGTAGGAAAAGCAGAAAAAGTTTTACCCCAACATATCGGATAGACACGATTATCGGATTTTAAGTGTTTTGTGCGGGATAATTGGTTTGATAAATTCACGTGAATTGAGACCGGCTGATTGGAAAAGATGCTAATCGCAAATTCGATTTGGAAGTTCTGTGCCGTGTGGATGGTGGCGAATGTCGGCCTGGCCGTTGTTGGGGACGAAGATTTCAGGATGATAAACCTTTTCGAGGAGGTGGAAAAGGATGAAAATTACTCACGTATCAGTGGGAACGTGGCAAGTGAGCGAAGTTCCGTGGAATGTGGAGGAGTTTTTAAACGACTGCAGAATGAAATTGCTTCCCCTGGATATCCGGGAAATTATGATAATAACTTGCGATGCGAGTACACGTTTAAGTCGCCGTACGTTTGCAACAGCCAGTATCATGTTCAGTTTTTAGATTTTGCGTTAGAACATTCGCGAGATTGCTACAAAGATCGATTGGTTATCGGAAATGAGGAAGAGCTGTGTGGAACCGTACTTGGTTCGAAGAGGTATAACTCAACCAATGGCATACTCAAAGTCAAGTTCGTAACTGATGGATGGAAGGCTGAGCGAGGTTTTCGGATCATCGTTACAAGGCAGCCTTGTGAAGATAATGAGGTAGCTGAGTCCTCTACTAGTTACACCGTTTATACAACTATCCAGGTTTCAGACGAGACAACTGAACCGACCACTGTTCCTGAAGATCCTTATTTTCCTCAGAAAACTTTCCAAGTGAGCAATCGTCAAGATATTCCTCCGGACTTTAATCCTGGAACGACTGGGTATCTTCCACCCCCAACTCCAAGTCCATGTCCTCAGAACGTTTGTCCACAACAATGTCCTTTTTACCCAAATTGTTACCCAGGGTATCCAAGTTACCCTCCAACTACTTCAAATCCTGTAAACCCCTGCTATCCAGGAAGCTCATATCCACCATACCCTAACTACCCCATGCCATACCCATCACCTTATCCAAACTACCCTGGATATCCATCTTCGGGAACTCCTTCTTACCCAGGCAGTAACTACCCAACAAACCCGGGATACCCATCGAATCCCAACATTCCCAATAATGGAGGAGGTACAAACTCACTCGGCGGATATCCTCCCGGATACTTCCCAAACCGGGATTCAGAACTTGAACTAGACGATTCTTACAATTCAAGCCATCCTCAAAGGCAGGACATTCCACCTCCGCCCGTTCTTCCGGGACCCGTCTTACCAAATCTGCCTCAATGCTGTCGCAACATTTTCACCCAACGAAGATTCTACTTGGTTAGCCCTGGATTCCCCAGCAATCAGAACCCTACCGCCGACTGTATCTACCAAATCTACCGGTCTCCGAACGCTTGCCGCCTCACAATCTCCTTCAAATTCTTCAACCTTGGCAACGAACCTCTCGGCTGTTCGGACGGCTTCCTAGAAATCGACGGTCGAAGAATTTGTGGTTGCCGAACCGGTCTCACCTACACCAGCCAGTGGGGACCCTATCCGAAGGTGATCCGCGTCTTCAGCAGACCTGCTCGTTATCCGGACGTGCGAGGTTATGTTCTAGACATCGCGCAAGAGACTTATCCCTATCGATACATCCAGAAGCGTTCCGATAACTCCTACCAAGTACCAGCGCATCCAGTTAACGTCACTACCGTTGAGACCAAGAGCACCAACTCCCGATACACCTACTATTTCTACAAAGACGATGCTGAACAACAACCGGAAGAGCAACTCAGACCCGAGGAGACCAAAACGATCCTAGCTCACAAACAAGTGGCGGACCATCCGGTAGCGAGGTTCTTCTACCCAAATAACCCTTATCCGACTGGGGTTTGTCAGTTTACTGGTCTCGATTGGTTACGGCTGAAGGTGGAATCACTGTGGGTATCGAAGCCCGGATGCTACTGAGATGTAGTGGTTAGAGAAATAAATGGTTGACAACTTTTTTTTTGCATACTTTTAGGGATTTGATGTTCATGATGACAATCCTCTTTTTGAAACATGTGGTGCGGCGTGGTTTAATATTTCGTTTGGTAAAGCTTAAATTACAAAAAATGACAAAAATGACAAAAATGGGAAAAATGACAAACATGACAAAAATGACAAAAATGACAAAAATGACAAAAATGACAAAAATGACAAAAATGACAAAAATGACAAAAATGACAAAAATGACAAAAATGACAAAAATGACAAAAATGACAAAAATGACAAAAATGACAAAAATGACAAAAATGACAAAAATGACAAAAATGACAAAAATGACAAAAATGACAAAAATGACAAAAATGACAAAAATGACAAAAATGACAAAAATGACAAAAATGACAAAAATGACAAAAATGACAAAAATGACAAAAATGACAAAAATGACAAAAATGACAAAAATGACAAAAATGACAAAAATGACAAAAATGACAAAAATGACAAAAATGACAAAAATGACAAAAATGACAAAAATGACAAAAATGACAAAAATGACAAAAATGACAAAAATGACAAAAATGACAAAAATGACAAAAATGACAAAAATGACAAAAATGACAAAAATGACAAAAATGACAAAAATGACAAAAATGAAAAAAAATGAAAAAAATGACAAAAATAACAAAAATTTCAAAAATGATAAAAATGACGAAAAAGACGGGATTTTCAGAAAAGACAATGGTTTTTTTTGTTATTTTCGTAAATTTATTTAATAAGTTAAACTTTATCGTTTTTTTTATTTTGCCAATTTCAATAGTTT
This sequence comes from Uranotaenia lowii, assembly GCF_029784155.1. Classification (NCBI taxonomy): domain Eukaryota; kingdom Metazoa; phylum Arthropoda; class Insecta; order Diptera; family Culicidae; genus Uranotaenia; species Uranotaenia lowii. The sequence goes on from NC_073692.1 coordinate 32,624,191, forward strand.
TGTCGATTTGATTTGAAATGTTTACCATTTCTTATTTGAATTTTATATTTTTTGGCTGAAGTATAAATTTCAAAATTTGGGAAATATTTAGTGCTGTCAATTAGATGTAAATTTTTCATTTTTTCACTTTTGTTGTACATGTATATAGTGAGCGAAACAAAAAGTAAAGTAAAAAAGGCGTTTGCTAGTGTTCCAAAGGTTTTGAAGGGGTGTCATAAAGATATTTTTCTAGCACGAAGAAATTCGACAATTGATAATTATTTATCAAACAGCTTGATTTCTTCTTGGGCATGACGTAAATTGAAGAAACAAACGTTCTGAGTTAATTTTGAATCAGAAAATCATTTAAAGGTAGTTTTCTAAAACAGTTTTTTCTGGAGTTCGCGATGAAGGAAGCTTTTCGGGATTTGCGAAAACTCACCAACTCATGAATTTACCACCACCAAGTTTCTGTTAATCTCAACTCTCGATCGAAATGCATCCTGGTCCTTCAAGCCTCATCGGAAAATATCACATTTTTCTGATTATCGGTCCAAGAAATTCACTTTTTATTTACCTTGATGCAATGCGAATTATTTGATTTAGTGATCTTAGAATTTCCATAGCGTTGACGCATACTTATTTCCTGACAAAAATCATCCACCATACCTGTCTTACACCCCGGATAGTAGAAAATTGGGTTTAATTCCGTATAACAGCAAACTAGTGCTGTCATCTACGACTTAAAATTGAAAAAATATTTTTGACCGATTAAAAAAAAAATATTTTAAAATAAGAAATCTTTTTTTTTTCAAATTCTGCCTAAAATCTATGTTTCATCATATCTAGTCATGTTCATGAAGAAGTATAGTAGTTTAATGAAGTATTATAGCTCAAGTGATGAATTCCTTAGTGCTAGAATAAAATCTTTTAAAAGCTCCTTCAAAACCTTTGGAATACTAGAAAACGCCGAAAACGCAATTATCTGTTCAAATCGGTCGTTGAATCATATTTATTTCCTTTTCCACAGAAAATTTTAAGAAAAAATATAGATTTTTGGAGGATAACAAAAGTAGTACTATTCTCATTTCGCACAATTTTCTCCTATTTTTGGTCCTACACGCCAACAATAAAACAAATGGTAGAAGAAGATTGTGACGAATTTTAACAGGCAATACACATAGTGGTGACAGTGTCATTTTCAAATTTATCAAATTATTCATATTATGATTTTGCCATTTTTGACATTACCTTTGTATATTTTGAGAATTTATTCAGATTCCTCGCTTTTAAAAGTTTTTTTTTTAATTTCCTCATACTTTTTATTTGTAGGTACAAAAAAATGTTCATTCAATTTTGCATTTTTTATGCTTATGATACACACACAGCCAGACCTTGTCAGCATTTTTTATCATTTTTAAATTAGCATTTAAGTATTGTATTAACGTGAACCGTAAAAGTAAAAAAAAAGTTTTGGATTCCGATGCACTATCATTCCTGGTCTTTGACCTTGGATGTAGCGCCTTCGCTCGCTCTTGAAAAGAAAAATTAGAAGAATGAATAAAAAAATTATTATTTTTCCAAAAACTCTTGCCCCAGGAAAACTTCTTTCAAAATAATTCAATGATAAAGACAAATGGCGCATTATACAGCGTCAAATGCGATTAAACTATCAATAAAATATTGAGAGAAATTCTGCTGAGAATGTAAAACTTCTATACTAAAAGTTACATTCAGTGAGTTAATTCCGTTGTGAGTAATCAGGTGAAATATCTAACTTCATTTATATGAGTACATGGTTAAAATGTTGATGTTGATTATTAATTGTATGATGTTGTTTTTAATTTATCCTTAGAATTTGTTTTGGTACCGGAACACTTTCGGACGGTCATCTGGTACGAAGGACCAAAGCGTTTGGTCCTTCGAACCGGATGACCGTCCGAAAGTATTCCGGTACCGAAACATTTGAGTCCAAACCAATCCGTCGCCTTGTACACACCGCAAATAAAAAGCCCCAAATATCAAACCGAAATAAAGTTGCGTTTTTTAAGTTCAATTTTCCAAATCAAACGTCGCGAGTTCTGAATTACGTCCGAAGGTGTTCCGGTCCCAAAATAGAATCTGTTAAAAAAACTTCCATTTCATTATTCATTTGGTCATTTCGCAGAAATTCCACTAGCTCATTTCGATGACTCTGCACGTACCATCACTATCTGTAAAGTACAAGCTGTACAATTTTAAGACTTAAATTGCCCATTCCTCACTACTTCAGAAAATTCATGGAAAATTTAAGGCAAAATGATGAATTTCACTTATGAATAGTGAGAAAACAAGCATTTATATGCAGTACCATAGCCACAGAGAACAAACGCACAAGCTCGAACAAAAAATCTTCAAAAAAATCTTCAAAAACTTCGACGGCATCTGTTGCGCCGTTCAAAAGTTATAAATCAACTTTTAAAACGCTCAATTTTTTAAATGGCGTTATCGTATATGAGCTCATGAATAAATTGACCAAGATCTCAGTAAAACAAAGGGCTTCAATATATTGCTTGATGAATGCAATTAGAGTTTCTTCTCTTTACTGCACAAAAAAAATGTAGAAAATGGAAAATTGGAAAAACAAGTTCCCATCTTCCACAATTTGCTTTTTGTTCTTGTAACTGTTCAAATATTGTAAAAATTTCAGCACTACTGAGTACACAATACGCAGAGCTGGCCATATGCGTCTCAATCAATTTTTCACTAAACAAACATTTTCCAACATTTTTGATAATTTCAGTCTGTTTTTTAAACTTTTAAGCGTTCATGAACATTTGTCGTCCTTCTGTAAGTTTTCTATATCACGTAAATAACTTTGACGAAAAAGGAAAACTTTAATTTTAAGGAATTTTACTTGCCATTTTCAACTTTTCTCGAATGGAATTACGGCATCAAGAAGCATTTTTGCTGCCGGTCATCTGTTCTAATGAAGAATATTGGTCCTTACATTCATCACCGAACAAAAAAAATTTCTAATTCAATTATTATGTCTATAATTTGAGCGATTTTAAATAAACATGTTTAAATTTATGTGTAGTTTTCATCACCCCCCTTTAGAATAAATTTCTTTGTTGGTTTGGAAAACATAACTTGAATATAAACGAAAATATTAGGAATTTTCATTATGATTTATTTACACAAGTTTACAGCATTTTTGAACTTAGTAAACTGAAGGTCATTTTTAATTTAAAATCAGGTGCTGAATCCGAAAATGAAATTCAAAAAAATATCACTCAGTAGAACCGTTTTTGAGTTATGCTCCAAATATGAAATTTTGGAAAAATAAAAAAAGTTCTTGTACTTAGATGAAAATATCTCGGACGGCATAACAGTAATTTGAAATTCCTCTTTTGCATATTGAAGGTGAACTAAGTTTCTGTCGATCATCTCAACACTGATTTTTCGTATGATCAACAGTATTGTTGATATTAGTGACTTTATGATAGAAAAAGTTATAAAAACGCATTTTTTAGAGAAAATCTTGTTTGAGCGAAAGTAACATAAAAAAAATCTGATTTTCTTCTGCACTTGAATGTCAATTTAAAACAAAGATTTCATGTGGTTATTTATAAAATTCGGTTGAAAATTGAAGAAGTTATGGCTACTTTACCATAACAGTATTTTTTGTAGTTTTTAATAACAATTTAACGAACCGCAGTTCACTTATAGGAAGAATGAAACACGATAAATCTCACCCGCTCCAAGTCAAAATTATTTATTAGCTTACCAAAAGGTCACATGCCAAATCTCAGGAAGATCTGACCATAGGGGGGGTTGCTTGAGTCTCAAACGTGAATTAAATTTTAAGGTATTTTGCCCGGGAGGAACGAAAAATACTGGTTTTTCATCAATAACTCAATCTGTGAAATAAAACAAAAGTATTTTCACCTGGTAATCAATTTCGGGAGCACTTCTATCTATAAAAACGTATTAAACGTCAACCAGCGCGTTTGGGTACACATATGCGCACTTTGCGAAAACAACAAAATGGAAATTGTACTTTAGAAAGCCTTTCAAAATTCAACGATTAAGACGTATATTGTTGGTTTTAAGTTTTTCTGTTTATGTACTTCTGGTGAATATCAGTCATTTTTTCAAAACCTTTGTCCAATTTACTGCGTTGCATTCTTTATTTACAAGTTATAAAATATTTTTCTTAACGTGGACGTTTTACCACTAGTTCCCCTGCTTCCTTCAGATTAATCAGAAAATTGAAGGGGGTCGAAAAACGAAGAATTTGATTTTGTTCCGACTTTAATTTGATTATTAATAAGCTGAATACTTTTGTTTCATAAATCAAATCAAATTTTCGAACATTTAATTCAACTAAGATCATGTTCACTCGTGTTGGGAAAATGTGGTAGAAATTTTGACACTTTTGCACATTTTGAAAACTTCTCTGTGCAAAAACATTTTCAAGATCTGCGGCTTTCGAGTTTTTTTACAACACGTGTTGTATTTTCGCATGCTGTGATGAAAAATAGCAATATTTCTATGACATCAACTGATATTGAAATAGTGCTGTAAAAAAATACAACACTCAAAGATCTTGAAAACATTTTCACATGGTAAAATTTTCAGAATGTTTCACAAGTGTCAAAATTTCTACCACTTTTTCCCAACACCATTGAACTTGCTCTAAGATATGGCATGCACAAATATTAATTGTGAGCAAGTATTATTTTTTTAACTTCCAACGTCCCATTATGAAAATGCATGAAACATCGATTCCTTGTATGAGTCGAACTAAACGAAAAAAAACTAACAGATAAGCAGAAGAAAGCCGTTGTCTCATTTTTTTATGTATTCCAAGTGATATTCAACGAGTAGGTACCTATTCAAGTGTCCTTATCGCACTGAATTCATTATCAATACATAATTATGTTCAACTTTCGTTTTCAATCATGAGTTATTGCGATGAAGGGAAGCATACTGCGAATAGGGTGGTTCATTCATCCGGCGGTTAAAAGTAAGTCTTATACATTTTTCGCTATAATCCGTTGTGTAACCTTCTTTTGATCGAACATTTCTGCTAGTGGCCATAACCGTTGAATGGACTCCATTACTAAAATGAGGAATGGAGAAGAAAATTTGAATATTTAGCACAAAGCAAGACGGAATCCAACAGCTCTCATCTTAAAGGGGTTGCACTTTTCATTGAACATCCTATTAAGATTAAGATTCTTACGAACTACATATATTTCCCCGACTAAGGTTTGATTAATGCGTTCCTTTAATAGCGATAATTTCACCATTAGGAGTAATTTGAAAGTTGATAACAATTTCGGAGGATGCTTTATCAATGGCACATTCTGTTCGTGTCTCTAGCCAACAGTTGCTCTTCGAATTTTGTAAATCCGGGTGGTTTAAAAATGATGTAACATGTTCCGGCCGGGCTATTCCTTCAAATTCAGTCGCGTGGTGAAGACGTGTAAGTTTGAAGTTTTCAGTGATCTTTAGAATAAGTGTGGTGGTCGACTTTTGCAGTTCCAACATAAGAAATAGGAAAATCCCGGTTCATGGTTTAGCTCAATTTAGTGCTTTGCTTTTTTTTTTCAATCGTGATAGTAAAAAAGTATTTTGAATAATTTCCAGAAAGCCGATAAATTATGACCTCCTACAAAGTGGAACAAGTTCCTTCACCCCTTAATGTTCTAGGCGAAGGTAGGTTGCTTTTCGTGTTCATTACAGCATTAAAGTTTTGCTGAATTTGCATTTATCGTTTAAATTCTCAGGACCACATTGGTGCATCGAACGCCAAAGTTTGTACTACAACGACATCTACGGCGGAACCATTCACCGATACGATTATGCCCAAAATGTAACCTACACCGCCAAAATTGGTAATACCGTTGAAGATTTTCAAAATGTAAGACCTAAACCTAACCTAACTTTTTATCTCTAGACGGATATCCAGTGATCGGCTTCATCATCCCGGTTAAAAATAGCCACACGGAGTTCATCATCGGAACCGACCGGAAGTTGACGCTGATCGACTGGGATGGCGTATCGGAGAAGGCAAGCTTCGTGAGAACCGTTGGGGAGGTGGAGTTCGATAAGCTCGATAATCGCTTCAACGATGCCAAGGTCGATCCCAAGGGACGCTTCTACGGAGGAACCATGCGGCTGGAGGAGAAAGGCGACATCTTTGAGATGCGGCTGGGCACCTTCTACCGGTACGATGCCAAGAAGAAGGAGTTCGTGTGTTTGAAGAAAAGTATTGGAGTCTCGAATGGCCTATGCTGGAACGAGAAGAAAAACCTGCTGTATTACATCGACTCTTGCGATCTGGATGTTAAGGAGTATCACGTCGATGAGAATGGAGACATCTGTAGGAACACATATTTTAAAGTTTTCTTAACTAAAAATAAAATAATTAATTTCCATTCCAGCGAAAGAACGGGTGGTTATTGACTTCTGCATCAACGGTGAGCGACCCAAGTTTGTCCCCGATGGAATGACCATCGATTCCGAGGGTTTCCTGTACGTTGCTACCTTCGGTGGGCACACCGTTTACAAAGTTGATCCTTCGTAAGTTCCATTCTTGTTTTCTCAAAGGATTCCCTATTAAAAAAAATCACTTATCCTTCGTAATAGCTCCGGAAAAATTGTGTTGGAAATCAAACTGCCCGCCGAACAGGTGACGTCGGCAGCTTTCGGAGGACCGAATCTGGATATTTTGTTCGTAACGACGGCAGCTAAAGAGTTCAAATCACCCCAACCTCCACCGGCCGGAGCACTCTTTAAAGTCACCGGACTAGGCGTTAAAGGAACTCCCATGTACAGTGTTGATCTGAGCTGATTGAAACATTATAATTTTTTTTTAGAAATAAAATGAAGATTCGAAAAATGATTTAAGCTGACGTTAGATTCATTTTTTGAAAGAAAAATAGCTATATTCTACACTTGTATATAATACGGTAGACTGAGCAGGGATGCTATACTCTTCAAAACAGCACAATGTGTTCTGGAAGCACAATGTGAACGCAAGCTTTCTAAAACTGCGCGCACGGTGATAGAATTTCTACTGCTCGCTTTCTTACTGCCGATAATCGAATTTTCTGGGAGGTTTCTCATAATGATGAAAAACACAATGTGCTGATCCACTCTGCTCAATGAGAACACTGGCTTTAGAAATTTGCCAAGCACTCTTCTTCGTTTTATTTTTCTCTTTGATCGAAAAATAATAAAACAGATCATCGTTTGTCCAGTCCAGCACGAAGACGCACCGGCTGCTTGCAAGGAAGAAAATAACTCTTAAACAGGCAACAACACAAACAAAATTCGGTCGGGCTTGGCTGGCGAGCAGCGATGCCACGAAAATCTGTACCATCAGTGTATTTAATTCTGTTACATTAGGCCCCCCTTTTCTGATACCTGCTGTTGCTTGTTTATTGGGAAAGATTTCGCTTTCGTTTGTTGAATTCAGCGTTGTGGTGGTACACATTGTGCAGCTCAATGAGCTGAGGGCAACCGCTGCGTAGCTCAGTGATTTGCTTCGATGTGGCTCATTGATGGGCAGATAGCTCAGGTAGTGTTCGGTTTCGCTCTCTCAATGTGCTATGGAAAAAATATACATTGTGCTCATTGTGTGAGCGAATGACACCCCTGAGATTGAGTCGATTTGGGGTCATTTTTGGATTTCTCAAACCAGGGATGACAACTGTAGTAATGTCATTTAACATTTCTCCGAAGCCTACACACAAAACTTTCGAGGCCGAAATTTAGCAAAATTTTGCTCAAATTTGACCAGCTAAAAATTTAGCAATCAATTTAGCAATTTTTTTCTGCTCAAATTTTAGCAAATTAGAGAAAAATAAGCCGCCGGCATGTTTTACTAAAATTTTAGCAAAAACCAGTGAAAAAAATCCTGCAGAATCTGAAATTTCAATTTTTTATGTTTTTATCTGCAAATTTCGAGGGAATATTCGATTATTTAAAAGATTGCTCGGACGGATAACATCACTTTGAATTTATTTATATTTTTCAAAACACCTTTCACTAACACTTTTCATAAAATGTTTGGATCCTGGAAACGCACCTTCCGGCTAATGAAACCCCAAGCGACCGATCGTCATTCATGCATCGATGATTGTGCCTGATGCAGTGCGTTGAAACTCCAGTTGTCCACTTCCGAACTGTTGTAAAAAACCCGTTAATCTTGTCGGAAATTGAAACCTGGTTGAAAAAAAACAAACAATTTTACAATTCGAATATCGGAAAATCTGTACACTACTTGATCGGCCCTTACCTGTACGCATCCGGAATTGATCTGGCTATCATTTTGCCACCGCTAGGACCACTAGCATCGCGCTTTCAGAACCGCACCTTATCGCGTCAGTTTATTATTTTTCCCCCAACTGGCGGCGGCTGCTGTCTATAAACAAAGCGGCTAGAAAACCTTCGTTTTACTAATATCAAGTAAAATAGCCTTTTTAATTACTAAAAAGAAGCAAAATTTGCTTTTTGCTATCGTGTTAGTAAAATAATCCTTTTTGCTAATCGAAAGTAACAACAAAATTTTGCTAAGTGGAGCCTCGAAAGTTTTGTGTGTAGAGCGGCATTCATCAGTTCGATCACAAACGTCGCAGTCATGCCCTTTTTGGTTTTTGTGAATTTCATCGCTAAGAAATTCACTCCAGAAAATGTCGAACAACATTAGAGATGAATGTCACAACTTGCATCGAGATTGCGATACCTAGTCATGGGAAAAAATGTTAAGTTTCAATAGTTCAAAAATTTAAAAGTTCGAACGTAAAATGTCTATTTTTTTTTAAATCATACAAATTTCAAGAGTCGAGCAAATTATTCAAAAATGTTAAGAAAGTGACCAAAGTGAAGAATAACAAAACCATGTCTAAATTGACTAAAAACTCTCTTAAGTCTTAAAATTCTTAAAAGGCTGAAATGCCAAAAATAACTAAACAGTCTAAAATGTCTAAATGGAGAAAAAAAACCACAGTTGTTGTTGGGCCATGAACAACCTTAAGTGGACGTGGAGCGGCGCTTGGAAAACAACCACCGATGGGACTCATTCCCCTCGTGGAAGTGAGTCTCTCCCAGACAACTTCAGTTGTTGTCTCACCGGTGGAGGCAAGTCCTCGGACTGTACCTGGGCGGGCCAAGGCCGGGTCGATCACTGTCTTCCACGGTGATCGCAAACTCTTTCTAAAGATGGCTCTGAAAAGAGCCGATTGGTTGTGGAATCAGAGCAAGAGCAGGAGCGAAGCAAAAGAGAACTCAGCTTCGTTCAACCGTTGGTAAAAATCGGTTTCAACTGGTTTCTGTCAACTGATAGATGTTCAACGAGCCAATGTTTTGGTCGAAACTAGTCAGGTCGTTGTTCAACGGAGCAAGTTGAAATCAGTCGAAACCAATCCAGCTCGGCAGCAGGATTCGTTTCGACCTGGTAGAAATCGGTCGAAGTCAATTGGAAAGAGACAGGTGATCAACTGTCAATCCATTTCTACTTGTTTCGACCCGTTTCGACTAGAATCCATTGAACAGACTACTCGTTTTACTGCTGGCGTTGATTCATATTTATTTTTCTCTCGGGGACTATTCACATAGGATTGGCACTTCTTCTTCTTATTGAATAAGCACTTGTTCTGTCAAACGACGAGCAACGTCAGCTGTTGCCCTCCTCAGGTGGCCTTGATGCAGCCCACTGCTGGCTGGCTCTCTTCTTGAGCCGTTCTCGGCTCTCCCACGATGATGTTGCTCGCTCGACGGTTGGAATTGAACTCATTCCGCGGGGACGCGACCGCTTGCTTTTATAGCTCTCGCTACTTGGGCGTGGCGCAACGGGTTTTCTCCATTCTCTCGGTTTCTCCCATTCTTCAGTCCGCTTGGTGGACTGAACAGTTGTTCTAATTATTTCAGCTGAATATACCTACCAATCATCAAAACATTTTTTTGCATCCAGCTATAAATATAATAGACTTAACTACAAACTGATGATTGACTTGACGCAAAAAACTATGAATATAATGGATTCATCTGTAATGGTACTGTAAATATGATTAGTTCAACTACAATTGTATGATTGATTTTAGGTATTTAACTATGAATAAAGTCAATTCAACTATATTTTTATGATTGTTACTTAATATTATAGTGTTATTCAAATATTATAGTGTTCGTCCGTTTTATCCAGCAACAGTAAATAAAATATCGTAAATGTGAGACCATTACGTTTCCCTGCAGCGATCGTGGTGCTGTTTTCAGGGCTCAGCCGGCAGTTCATGATATCGGTGGTAAAGCGCAAGCGCTCTCCGGAGATGAGCAAATATTTTCCTCCACCAGTTTTTGGCAGCAGTCGTGTAGTAAGCCGACAGTTCTTGGAATTGGGAAAGGTACAGCTACTCTGGCTGCCCGCGAAATCGACGTGGGTCTCGACGTTCCTCTACGTGATTTAGGATCTCACAGGAAAATAATATCTGTAGGTTAGTAAGTTCGGTAAAGCGAATAATAGATTGATGTCATGATGTTCAGTGAATTTACCCCCCACAAGGTCAATCTTCGCCGGCTGCAGTAATACGGACTTCTAAGGTATTGAGAAACACGTCTTTACGTTTTCGATCATCGTTTATTACAGGGCAACTTATGATACTAGGCTGGTTGCTTTTATACCCTAGTCGTTGTTATTTAGTATTGCCATAGCAACCACAACGTTTAGGATACTTATATACTACGTACATAGTAACTTGAGTTGCTATGCTCCTTATATTCAAAGATCTGTAAATCGCTGACTGCTATGATTTCCAACACCCCCTCTCAGTTATTTGATTCTATTAACCTTAAAGCTACAACCAACGATTTTTAATGTTACTGGATAAAACGCCTGCTTCTGGATGACTGTCGGATTACGGACAGGGGGTGCGACTTAACACCTCATGTACTCCGTCTGCCTGGGCATCCAATTTTGAAACGACGTTTCTTTGACCGTTCAACAACTGTCCAAGTCTGATGATCCTACAACGCCATTTGCGCGCCTTGGATTGCTTACCGCCTTTCAACCTCGGTTGGATGACCATCGACATCGGTACAATGTTCAGGAACCTGTTTGGGATTAACAACAGCAGAAAGAGCTCTATGTGGAAGAAAATCAGAAAACCAACCAGGTCTCCTGCACTCCCGACCACTACCTTTTTGGGTGAGAGTGTGGTTGAGCCTTCCTCGTCGCCGTCGTCTTCTTCCTCATCTTTTCCAGCAGTGCTACTACATCCGGATTCTCGACCATCTTCTTCAGTTTCTTCTTTTACGCTCTCATGTTCCCCCTCTCGCTCGGGAAATTGCGGTGTCATCTCCGGAATAACGATTTTCTCGTCCGCACTTGGGGCCTTGGGTAAACGACTCATCCACCAATAGAAGAGGTTGCCTTTCGCCTTAGCAACACCAATTGTGTCGCCGTCCGTCCTCAAAATTGCACGGTCAGGTTTGAACTCCATGTGCACACCCGCTTTCAGTAGTCTCGCCAACGACAGCACATTGTACTTGAGCTGCTTGACGCACAGCACATTACCGAACGACAACTTGTACTGATTTCTCCCAACGGCCGACACGCCTTTCACGGTACCTTCCTTCGTTGCTATCAGCACCTCACCAACCTTTGCGCTGTGGCCGCCTCTGAAGTGGCTCACGCACGTTGCGAGTTTCGTTGAACAAGCATTTGTCACGGGCCATGTGGCAGCTCGCACCCGAATCGAGAACCCACTCGATCTCGTCTCGATTGCTGAAAACCTTCGCATCAGAAACAAGTGCAAACTCCTTGTTGAATGAAGTTTTCGCAACCTGCACCTCCTTCGCTCGACTCGCCTCGGAACAATTTGGCCGCAAACGCCACCTCGTCCGAACCGTTGAAAATACCCGGTCCGAATTCTCTACCAGAACGCTTCCTCTCCCCTGCTAAAAGTCGTGCTTTTACGGTATCAAGCCTTATTTGCTGATCGTCCAAATTTGCCATCGCCGTGGTTACGACGTCGTAGCTGGGTGGCAACGATATGAAAAGCTGACTCCCCATGTCAAGCTCAGTCACCGTGGCACCGGCATCCTTCAGCTGTCTCACCAGCTCATCGAACCGACGAAAATGTTCCGCCAGCAATGTCCCTTCTTCCATCTGTAGCATAGCCAAGGACCGTCGAATGTACATCTGGGAGGCAAAACCTTTTTTAGCGAAGGTACGTCCACATCTCCTTGTCGCGCTCGTACATTAAATGGCTTTTCGCAATAAACGCCACCAGGAGTGCTTTCGCCTTTTCGTCCCTCTCGAAAAACGTTGCATTCGCTGCCGCTTCTCTGGGGGATCCGCCGTGATGGTGTCCTTCACTCCATGCGCCGAAAGTTGAGTCTCCACTCGAAACCTCCACGTGTCGTAGTTCTCACCAGCGATGCCTGAACGATGCCAACTTTCTTCGGACTGCTCATCTTGAACCGGAAACTTCACAGACTTCGAGAACTTTTTAACTTTACTGCACTCCTTGGTATGGCGTGACTGGGCCCATAACCTATTGAGAAACACGTCTTTACGTTTTCGACTATCGTCTATTGCAGGACAACTTATGATACTAGGCTGGTTGCTTTTATACCCTAGTCGTTGTTATTTAGTATTGCCGAAGCAACCACAACCTTGTATACGAATACAGACCCCATTCGATTTTGGCAACATTCGATTTTGGCAACATCCGAGCAAAAACCGTTCGTTTTTGGCAACATCCAAAAAAGACGTTTTTTTTGCCATTTTTTTATTTTTTTATTTTCATTTCAAATTAATCAGAATCAATGTTAAACGTAATATTAGCATTAAATTTTTCAATTCGGCTTAATTATAATAGTTTTAAACAGTAAAATCATGAATTTGTCCATGTTTTACTGCTTAAAACTAATATAATTGAGCTAAATTGAAAAAAATTATGCTAATATAAAGTTCTACATCAATTTTGACTTATTTCAAATAAAAATTAAAAATAAAAAAGTGTTAAAAAAACCGTTCGATTTTGGCAACATTAAATTTACGGGCGTGTTGCCAAAAACGAACGGGGTCTGTAGCTGTAAATCGCTGACTATTATGATTTCCAACATAAGGACGTCTTTCGGGACCGTTTAGTTAAGACGTACAATTCTCTGGGCAACCATGCATCAAGATGCAAAAAGAACCGCAGCGGAGGAACCAGGACGTAGATATCGGGATTTCCGGTCAGCTTTTATAGCAACGTGGCGCCTAAAACGAATGATGCAGATGCAAAATGCAGAAATAATAAATTTAAAAAAAATATACGTAGCCATAAAATTATTCTGAAGAAAAACATCATAATTATGATATGATGAGATATGATAACTTCCAAAATAAACAGAATTTAAATTGAGAATGTTTATAGTTTATCTCATTGAATAAATCATAGAAATAAAATTAAGTCCATCATAATAATAATTAAATCAATAATTTTATCATAGTTGAATTTATCATATTTACAATCAAATCAATTGATTATAATGTTGATGGCATGTTCGGCGGAATGGAAACTAGATAGACAGGCATTAGTGCGCCACTTGATCATACACCCACAGTTTTAAAAACGAACACAAACATATAGGATCTCAGTGAAACCTCATGTTTCTTTGAAGAGATCTAAATTCTACTTAACACTAAAGCGTACATCTTTCAAGGATATAATGGCGCTATCCTCTAGGCCACGGTCGGCGGCAGTTGAATGTATTATTGTTGAATAGACGAAATAAATCAGATTGTCTATTATATGTATTGTTGAAATTTTGATAATTATAGTTGGTTGAGAATCAATCAGATATATGTTTGAATGTATGTGGAATATTGTTGGAAATACCATACTTTTTCTCCGTGTCTCAAAAGTCTCAAAAACCTAAAAAGTATAAGAAGTCTAGATTCTAGAAAGTCTACAAGTCTACAGAAACTAATCTAGAATCTCTGAAAATGGAAAAAGTTTCAAAAGTCTTAGAAGTCTCAAAAATAAAAAAATAGTCTGAAAAGGCTAAAAACTTTAAAAAGTTTAAAACAGTCTAAAAAGTCAAAATCTAGAAAATCCAATATTCGATTACAGTAAAAAATCCAAAAAACCTATGAGTTGTATAAAAAAAGGTTAACACGAGCATCTATGACTGACTCAAACAATTGATTTTGAAAATGATTGCTCACAATTGCAGTTTGAATTCTAGAAATAAGTGGCTCAATTCTTTTTAATCATAAGCAGGCTCAGTTCCACAAAAGAAACAAAAATAATGTTGATTTTTTCCCATACAAGCATAAAAGTTCAAATTAACTCATGTAAACGTTATCTTAAATAAATCAGCAAAAATCATGGATGAGTTTAGAACCAAAACGAAACTTTTTAGACTCCGGAGATTGAGAAATTCAAAAATGACCCCAAATCGACTCAGTCTATTGGGCACACGCTGCGAAAAGATGAAAACGAGATTTGCAGAAAGGTGCTTGAATGGAATCCAGAAGGACATCGAAGAAGAGGCAAACGCAGAAACTCGTGGCGGCGAAGCCTAGCCGCCGAAATCCGAACTGTCGACGAGAACCTTGACTAAGACCAAATAAAGACGCTGGCTCCTGATTGTCAACAGTGGAGGTCTTTTATCCCGGCCCTATGAGCCGGATAATCGACGTGGGACCATCAAGTAAGTAAGTTTTAAAGGATCTGTTGAACACGGAATTTAAAGAAAATAAATTAGAAATTCTTATAGAAACTAAATGCAATAAAAAAAAACGAAACAAATTTACTCTTTATAATAAAATATAATCTCTCGTCTTAATACATATAATTTCGAAACATTGACCCTTCACCAATCACTATTCAGAGTTTACTCTTCGTCACCGATTTCCTGTCCAGCTGGGCGTAGATAACCCCAGCCGGTTTATCCACCGGCAAAAATACGGTTTCCTCCTTCAGCTGCCCCACAACTTTCGGGAACTTTCCGAAATCAAAGTTGAAATAGTGCTTGTTCGGCATCGTCATCTCGATACAGGAAATCTCCGGAATGCTATCCAGTACTAATTGCTCCGCCAGATATAGGGTGTTCTGGACACTTGGCGAGAAGATACCCTTTTCTGGATCTCCAGCGAACGTGTTCAGGATGCTTTGCTTGACCTTGTTCCAGGCAAAGTCGAAATCCACATTGTTGACTGTGGAATACTGCCAGGACGACTGAACGATGGTACTAAAGATCCGATCGTGCTGATCCGGCAGGGAACGATACTCATCGTTGACGAAGTTTACAAATGCCGACTGGGTGGTTTTCAGAACACGGAGCTCCCGAAGGCCGCTAATCACCGTTGGAGTTGGTTCTGAAAAAAAATTAAAATTTGTCTTTACCTCTGAGTAAATTGTTTTTCGAAAAAAATCCAACAGACCTCCTCGCTTCTGCCGGACATCGCAGTATCGCACCGCAGTCGGAGTAAAAACGAAAGCATGGTTATGAAGATCCTGATAAGGACCCCGACCAAATGCCATCCTGGACCAGGGATACTCGTCAATGTGGATCGAAACCTCGGTCACGTGCGAATACTTGGACAGAAAATGTTGGCACAACAGAATGCCAAACTCTTCCGGCGTTTTAAGACCATGCTTCCGGGCCAGCAGATAAACGGTGTTCTTCTGGGAATCCGTTGCCACGATGTCGCTGTTGTCTCCTGGAGATTAAAATTAAAATTTTAAAGTTAAAGTTGGATTTAAACTATTTTAATTTTCATGGTGAAATTTTAGGAAATTTCGAGGATGAAACAAACCTTGCAAATAATCCTTCTGACTTGAAAGCTTCAATTTCGTTCCGACCTCAAACTCCTTAATACTGTGCACCAGCCCATTTCGAACTACGTGCAGCACCTTGACCGCGTCCTTGCCGTAGCCATAGTTGCTGATTCGATAAGGTCCGGGAATGTCATTTGCCGCGTCCTCCTGGCGTGCCTCGTCACCGATCAGCTTTCGGGACATCATCTTCGGTTATCGGTTGTGATTTAACTTCTTCCTGTATATTTAAGGTACTTCAACTTGTGAAGTTATAGCTGATCCTAATTGTCCTTGGTTATCCGTGGTGATCTAGAGGATTTGAAATCTGAAAATATATGTATTAAAATTATATCAAATTAATTTAAATTTCAATTTGGAAATTATCTAATTCAGCTAAGTATTTTTCAAAGATTTAAATATTAAATAAGAAAATTGAGAGAATTGAGAGAGGGACTAAAGTATTTATTTCTATTTACAGTATCTCTGAATAGTTTGTGATATTTGCATATTTTGATGTGAATAGATTCTGGGAAATGTCCTTTATCTAAGATAAGGTGGCCAGAACTTTTCAGCACGTATCCGGGCCGGACAAATCCGTAAAATTTTATATAAAATCTTGCAAAATGCGGGCATTTGGTTTTTAAATTGACGACCAAAAATACGAGCAATATCCGGGCAAATTTTGTCAAAACCCAGAAACTACTCTACAAAAATAAATGAAAAAATGTTTTCATCAAACCTTATCGACAGGTTTTAGTTAGTATTTTAGGCTTCCAAAAAACCTTTCAAGGTTCAAGGAGCTAGAACGTGTTCTCGCTGATAAGTTTGTTAAGTATAGTGGCCCAAATAAGCAGATTGCTATATGAAGTTTACATGCAAAATTTAAGTCCGATAGCACAAGAAGGGATCGCACAACGAGCCTCAAGCTTGTTAAGAAGTTTGAGATATTTTGTTCGGGTAGCTATTTTTTCATAAATAACTGTTAAACGGGGCATCATGCAACAGCAGGGTTAGATGCTTCATTTGTATACCACAACACTTTTGTAATTTTTATTTAAATTTAATGTAATAAAGTTATCATTTATTGATAACAAAATGATGATGTCTGAGTTTCTTACGTTTTACATGAACATTGAATTGAACTTAGAGTAATAATGAAAACGTTGTTAAGATTAAAAAATAGTCTAAAATTGCCGCACAGTCACTCCATGAGCCAGCCAGCAGCTGTGAAGCAATCAAACATGTACTTAACTTGAACGCAATTCTGAATCGTCACACGCAAAGTAATTCCTCCCAGGGAGCCCTCTTTGGGAGCAGCGCTGAGCCTCTGAGGGAGCAAAGAGTGACTGGCGCTCTCAGCGATTGTGGCGGTAGGAGTAGCGAGAAAGAGTTTTTATCAACTGCCAAGAGTTTGTGAGTTCCTCCTCTATAAGTGGTACTGCTCTGCCTCTTTTGAGTCGCGCCTCGGGATCCGTCCGAAGCCTGATTGTTACTTGGCAAAACGTAAAATTGTAGTTTTTTTTTCTTTAGGATACAATTACTCTAATTATTTTATTCCTAACACTTTGAAAAGCAAAATCAATTAAAGTGAGTTGGAATAGCAGCCAAAATCAGTAGCTACACATCATCAAAAGAATTTCGAAGTCCGTTAGTGAAGTACCGTAAACTGGGGGAACTTTGATCAGCGGGGTAACTTTGATCAACTTGAAATTTTTGCAGATAATCATCATTAACTAAGTATAAAGATAAAATATCTGAAAACTATTAACTACGTTCAAAAGCCTGTAAATTGAGTTATAAATAAGCTAAATTTGGTTTTCATTAGGAGATTTTTGATATTACTAAAAGTATAATTTTTAAATCTTAAAATATCTGATTTTTTTAAGGCTCACAAACAAATATTTCTCCTGATCAAATTTGAGAATTTAGGAGCAAATGGGCTGTTTTATGTGTAAATTCAACTTTGTTTCATGGTTTAGGTCAAGTTTAAGTGTTATTTTTATGGTCATTTAATGATAATTTTTGGATATTGAAAAAAATGGTCATTTTCCATGAAAAAGCCGCATAGTTAAAATGGCTAAAAACCCTATACAATGGATAAGTTTGAAGAAAAAAAAAACATGGGAACAGTACGAGGGCTTAGGGAATTGCATGAAGGTAAAATTTTATTTGTTTTTGAGGCCAAAGAATATTGAGAAATGTTTATAAATTTTGCCCCTAAATGTATGCAGTAACATTGTCCATCTTTAGAATATATTTGTTTTTGGAAGAAAACTTTGAAAAATTCAATTCAGTCTAAAGAAAAAAATACTGTTATCGATGTTTTGAGCCTTCTGTGCAAAATGGCATCAAAACAATAAATTTGAAGATGTTGAGATACATAAAAACCATAGTGATCAAAGTTACCCCGAAACTCGAAATCGGGTTTCGTAGCAAACATTTAATTATAAAAACCAATGTCGTTAGAATTTACTGCAATCAATGATCATGTTTAATACTCCTCACCTCAGTAAGGGTTTTAAAGCTTTTAGTTATTATGAAAAAGCAACCCTTTCCAAAATATTCAAAAATGAATGAAAAAAGTGATCAAAGTTCCCCCAGTTTACGGTAATTAGTTTCGTTTCAAGCAAAAAAAAAAAAAGTTGAATGATGAAAAGTATGCTTAACAGAAATTCTTTCAATTTATCCTTCCTATTAATGAAAAAAATTATTAGTTCTCGATAAAAGCAATACATAACTGAAATCCTGTGATTCGACCCAAAAGGTTTTTGATGATTATGTGTGTTACTTTTTCCAGAAATTTAAAAGGAACGTTATAACAAACATCGATAAATTGAGTTATTTTTCTTATAATTCGTATTCCACATTACCATAGTCATATAGCTTTAGAAATCCTTTCCCAATGAATCTAATAAGGTTAATAATTCTAAAAATCTGAAAAAAAAAATCTAGAAACAAAAATATTGTTTTGAAGAAAGTTGCTTAAAATATTTGAAATTGAACATTTTTATGTGATTCCCACTTCCGTACTCAACATTTCAATGCAATGATCCAATACAGAACTTGAATTTGGAAAACGGGGTATAAAAAAAAACTTAAGAAAACGGGATTTTTACCGTTTGTAGGAAAAAATCTTGGCTTTGAGGACAAGTTTTAATTGTGGAAAAAATCTCTGAAAGTCAAATAGCGATTCAACGTCCAACGCTAAGAAGACAGTAATTTCTTTATATATTTTTAACACTCTTAGTTATCACTGTGGTGAGCTCCAGAAGATTTTTTAATGGAAGTGCTGACGAAGAGTATCATCGGTTTTAACAAGACAATTGTAAGAACGTATGTTCGCCAAAAAGTTTCATTCAAAAAATTTAGAGAATTTGAAAATGACAAAAATTTAGTGATATACCTTTTCAATATCGGGTATTTAAAAAGTCATGTTGAATTTCTGCTTTTAAACACGTGAATTCGATTTATCTTTCCTCATTCAGATTGGTTTTTGCCAATAATTTGAAAAAAATGTTATTTTAACACATTAGGGATCGCGAAGAAATCAAAGCACGAAATCACCAAAATTTAGAATCTACAATCTCAGAAATTGCTGGACCAAATTCTTCAAATTTAGTATTTTTGAGTTATCGAAAGTGCTGTTCACAATTATTTTGTATGAAGTTTCTTCATAACATTTCACATTTAAATTGGTCCGTTGGTCTTGTACATGCTAATTTATTGCATACCCAAAGGCGCATTTTTTACACTTAGTCTATGTTAGAATCGGCATAAAATCAAAGTCAATCATGATTTTAACTTACTTTTCGCACAAAACGTTTCAAAGCATGTAGATCCAACAATCCATATTATTGTTTATACTTTGACACGACGTAGTCAAATTCTATAGCTAGGAAAAATTTTGAAACGGACCAATTTTTGATAAATTATCAAATTGATAGCCTCAGAGATCCTAGTTCTATAAGTTTTCCGATCTTAAAGTCATGGACAGTTTGATCCAATAGTTATAACCATTCAGAATTGATTTTTTGAGAAAAAAATTATTTTAAGTTTGGTAGAAGAGATGAAATTTTAACTAGTCTAGGGTAAAGACGATGTGTGAAACAAACGATAGGAATTGAAAAATGTGAACATATTTTACTTTTCGAATGAGTTGAAATATTTCAGTTATTTATGGAGTAATTTCACAAAAATTTAATAAAAATGTAGCTTTGAAGCAATCTTAATTTGGGTCCAATGGTTGAAGTGTATTATACTTGTTTAAAAAAATAGAAAATTTTCATCAAGGTTAAAGTATTTCGTAGAACGAAAGTTATTTGTATTCTTAAAACTTATGGAAACTACCATCTAATTTCCAATAACATAAACAACCATTCAAATTTAAGAGTTTTTCAATAAAGTTTGTTTCTTGTAGCTTTGCTTTTTTGTTTTTTTTTCATTTTTGATAATTTTTGAATATATTTTTTATGTTTTATAATTTTTGAAACTTTGTGTAACTCGCTTGATGAAAATTCCAGAAAAAGAAAAAAAAGATTGTTTAATTCCTCATTTAATAGTGTTAGAAATCTCGAAACGAACAATGATATCTTTAAATGAGAAGGTTTCAACCAAAATAACTTTTATTTTCGTTTTTGGATCCTGTTTTGGAAAGAATTTATTGCGTGTGTTGATAGATATATATGAAGATTGATGTACTTTACACTTTTCCGAAAGTAAAAAAAATCATACCAGTCAGCAAACATGAAATCGTATCAGAAATGATAATTTAAGCCGTTTAAAATGGTGTTGCGAATCGCAATTGCTACTGTATAGTGAAAAGGTCGTATAAAATGTTGTCTGAAGTCAGTTTAAATCGACTTTGATAGAACGTCCGCCAAGTTTGTTAATTTTTAAATGATTTTGCTCCCGGGCAGGCTTCAGGTGAGAAAACCATCATGTCATGTTCTCTCATACAAATGTTGCTTAAACACTTTACAGAAGCAATGATAACAAGGGTCTACTAAATACATTTTTCCGAGATGCCTAAAATTGAAGACCTGGTTCTGACTAATTTGGGGGTTCTCGTTTTTTAGATGAAAGTTTAAACTTTAGAAACAATAAAACAATCCATATAAAAATATTGCAGACCTAAATTCCAAACAACTTTTTCATTTTGTAATTAATTTTCCAAATTTGGAAGATTATAATTTTCTGAAACTACAAAATCTAGGAAACATTTTGAAACTTTGATTGTTTGGAGGATAACAAGTTGATTCAAATTAGTGATTGTTTTTTATATAGGTGTTATAGTTTATTATTAACTCATAATTATTTTCACTATAAACTGATGAATTTTAGCATTTACAAGCGCCAATTCAGAACTAACCTAACAAATCATTGGAATCAATTAAAATGTTTGCTGTATAAGTTTTAGTCAGTATTTAAAAACTTCTAGACAGCAGATTACATTTTTTTAACAGATGAAAACATTAATTTAAGCTCCAGGACTCAAACCAAATTTTTTTCACCTTTTGTATTAATTGTGGTTATAATTCCTACAGTCACATTTTATATGATTATACTCAAACTAAAATACAGTGAAAACCCGATTTTATCACCCCCATGATGAATTTTAGAGTGATAAATCGGCAAGAGTGATAAAATCGGGAGATTTTGAAAAAATGATTTTAATCCGTCATAATCTAATAAATTACTATAAAAATCGTATATTATTGTGTAGCATCATAATCCACGGGAAACCACCCATCGAGTTATGCCGCCTACAAACCGCATCACTAGACCATCGCGTCTTGACTGACTCACTCACTTTCAGCGGCACTCAAGCTGCTCG
This sequence comes from Uranotaenia lowii, assembly GCF_029784155.1. Classification (NCBI taxonomy): domain Eukaryota; kingdom Metazoa; phylum Arthropoda; class Insecta; order Diptera; family Culicidae; genus Uranotaenia; species Uranotaenia lowii. Next base: position 32,645,812 of record NC_073692.1, read on the forward strand.
ACTTGGCTAGCTGGTGAGTGGTGAGGTAATGTGCAATCGTACTCACTTACACATTCATCCATCCCATATGTACTCCACACATCCTCCTTCTTCTCGGGAAAAAAAAATTGGAAGACAAAATCAGATAAATCCTGAATCCCTAAGCTGCAATGAAAATGAAAAATTTTCGACCTAGTTGATAAGTAGAAAATAATTGAATAGGGAGGGAAATGAGAAATTGTACAATAATACTCCATTTTTCTGTAAATCGAATCTGTTTTTATTCAATCTCCTGACATAATTCAAATGGTGCTATAAAATGGAGTTCTAACGGGAAACTCAACATAACAATTCTAGGAATAGATTCTAAACCATCAGAAATAAAACTATCCCTTTTGTTTAGGGATTTCTCATCATTAGTCCAATCGTTTGCATTAATCCGCCCGAGTTTCTACTGTCTCATCAAATTATTTAAACGCCGGATTTTCCATTTTGTGAATTTCAAAATCCGCCTAAAATGGCGTAAATTAATTCAGCGGAGTCTGATTCCGAATGCATCCTGATAGATTCTTTTCGATCTACAATTATACGTTTTATGATAAAAAGGGAGTGAATTATTACACGTATTGTCATCCTTGTTAAGCTTTCTGGATCACCAACCATACTGTAACAGGATACCGAAACAAGATACCATGCGTCCGTAGTGGTGTGGTGACCGCTAAATTTTTTCCCCTTTTTAATTTGTAGCTCACGCACGACCAGGGAATGACCGTTACTTTTCCCAGTTAGCTATTGCTGTAGTCGTGTTACCTGCACTCACGCTCTTTCAATAAATAACTCACAATACAAACACTACAATAATTAACGCAACTCTTGACTTCCCGCGCATTTTGCAGACACGAATACATTCCCGTAACATCGAATGCTTATCAAATATTGAGGCAAGCTCTAGAGTGATGCCAAACCTAATTTTCTAACTCGTTTGTTGAAATTCTGTTATAATTCAGGTTTAGCATAGCAGTTATTTTTTTCGCGCGCCCTATTCCCGTCTATCGTTTATGTTCACGTAGTGGCTTTTGAATACCTAAAATCTCATTCTAAAATTTCACCTGAAGTCCAACCAACCATTTCGAAATTTCAAGAGCCGTTATTCATATGAATAATGTAAGATAATCAGTCACAGTTACCACTTTAACATATAAGCATAATTTTCCAGATCGTTTCCTATTTGAAAGCACCTGATATTTCATACATAGCCTGATTTTGAAATACTATTCTTTTTAATTAAATGTATGCTTCTTTTTAAGTACAAAGTTACGTTTTTTTGAAGATTCAGTTGTTTTTTTATACGTTTCAATTAATTATTTAATGAAACAATTCTCAACAAGTCTATAGATTTGATCGATGAATAATCTGGCAATGCTTGTTCATGGTTCTAGTTATAACATTTCTTTTTTCAACGAGGTTCTATCCACGTGTACAATCTACTGTGATAAATTCGAAAAGGTGCAATGCATACAAGTGAAAGGTTCTCTAATGGGATGTGTGGCACCAGAATGGCCAGTTTTGCCTGAATATTTTATTCATCCTCGGCTGACTTTTTTCTATTTTTACTCTTATCAGTTATCAAACTAAACTATACTAAACATAAATCTTAAAACTTTAACCAACTAATATTTTTCCAGATTCTATCAAACTCGCCTTTTTGTGTTCTCAGTGCGCTTCCATTCCAACGCTTTTATAAACAATATCTTCCCGACTCGTTATCTATCACTCTTTTAAACGAACAGATTCTTCACTAAAAATTTATCCTCAAAAATCCACGATTAAAGTGCAAACTTCAGCAAACTCATAAAGCAATTATTGCGACTAGCTTTTCTTTAATGCTAAGATTGAGTAGTCCTTTCAACACACTTTTGTTTGCAATAAGCTATTTTCCCTTCCGAGAGGAGTGTTCGTTCCAACACACTTAATTTTAAGCTGTACTGCCGACTGGCTTTTCTTTAGTACATAGAATAAGTGCTCCTCCTAACACACTTTTCTTAACAAAGCAGTTTCATCATTCTCTAGTGTAGTTCTCTCAACACATCCGAATGTTTAGCTGTTCCCCCGACTCGCTGTTTTTTCTTCCTTAAAATAAGTGGTCCTCCCAACACACTTTCTATCGATGTAGTACAAGCTATTAACTTTTTTAAAAAGAGTGGTCCTCCCAACACACTCACATTCTAGCTGTCCTCCCGACTCGCTATTATTTCATACTTAGAGTAAGTGGTCCTCCCAACACACTTACATTCTAGCTGTCCTCCCGACTCGCTATTATTTCATACTTAGAGTAAGTGGTCCTCCCAACACACTTACATTAACAATCAGCAGTTCCATCATTCTCTAGAGTGGTCCTCCCAACACACTCAATTTTAAGCTGTCCTCCCGACGCGCTTTTAAATATTCTATGCGGTCCTCCCAACACGCATCTTTCATAAGGCTTTCGAATTTTTCCATCTGCGTAAACTTTCATAGCTCACATAATTTTCACACTGAAATGATTTTTTTTTAAATTACGATTCTCTGTGAATTTCACCATTCTGTACCAATTAGCAAATTCTCACCTAATTTTCACTCTCATCTTCTATCATTCACATCTGCCTACTTGGCAACACTTGTCACTTTTCGGTTTCTTTGCTATTCTAAAGGCCTGTTTTTTTTCCACGCTCACATTTTCCAGCCAATTCTTTTGGATGGGTGGTTTCCCTACTAGGTTCGCAATTTCCTAAAATTAGAATCACCTGTCGGTCGCCAAATGTGTAGCATCATAATCCACGGGAAACCACCCATCGAGTTATGCCGCCTACAAACCGCATCACTAGACCATCGCGTCTTGACTGACTCACTCACTTTCAGCGGCACTCAAGCTGCTCGACTTGGCTAGCTGGTGAGTGGTGAGGTAATGTGCAATCGTACTCACTTACACATTCATCCATCCCATATGTACTCCACACAATTATCCCAATAAAACAGTGTAGAGGTTTTGTAGTAGATACATATTCCCTTTTTTGACATATTACTAGTAATAGGTCCTTTTTATATCAAAACATCATACAATATTATTTTTACGTTTCTATAAACACCTTGTTAAGATCGGTTAAATTCAGATCAGAAAAATTAAATAATCTTAAATGGTTCAAATCCTAATGATCTTATTATTTCTTTTGGTTATAATTTACTAAAGATTAGATTCAAAGCTTCCGTTTAAATCAAAATCATAAAAAAAATTAAGGTGCCCGTCACGTATTTCGCCTCTTAAAAATGCCTGGATGACTCGAATGATTTTCCAAAACTGGTTCCTCCAGGACTTCGTACCAGCAGTACGCAAATTTTCAGCCGAAATGTCTTTTCTTCCTAAAGCTGTGTTTTTACTGGATAATTGCTCAGCACATCATATGAATGATGAGCTAAAAAGCGATAATGGTTTGATAACTGTTTTTTATGCCTCCAAATGGAAGAAAATTGGAATTATTTTTAATATGAATGATTCATGTGAAACATTAATGACGTTGAAGCTGTACATATGTTGGACAACATAGTTGATTGGGCTGATGCTTCAGATCTCTCTATAGATGATGTCATCTTCTTGCGACGTATCAGAGAAATTGCTTTGAAGAAAGCGCAAACAAATAAAACACAGCTTTAAGATTACTTGAATATGTTATGTTATACCATTATATTTAGTTATAACTGTATTCAACAACTTTGATTTAGTTAAAATAGTAACAACAAAAAACCTGTTTAAAACTTGACTTTTTTGTATAAAAATCTTGAAACGTCCCTTATCAATCATCTTCACTTTCAATATCGATGTAATCATCCATCAGTTTTGTCCCTTCAGAATGATTTCAACCCTAAGATGTTCAAAGAAAATGAAAAAAAGCGATATTTAGTATTTTTGCGTTGAATAAAAAATGATGACAAAATCGGGTGAAAAAATAAGACAAAATCGGAGGTAGACAAAATCGGGGGCAGACAAAATCGGTGTGTGACAAAATTGGGTTTTCACTGTATAAAGTTTAATGAGTTTATTTTTTCTATTTTGGACAACTATTCGATTCGTATTAAATTTTTCTTTAGGATTATGAAATCCTCCACAGAGGTGGTGTCTAGTGTAAGCATTCTAGATGACCAGGTTTTATCCAGCCTTGTCCGGATTTTAAAAGAAAAAAATAAAGAAAGCTAGGTTTTGGTTGTCACCTGGATTTCAGGAAAAAAAGTTCAAATTTTATCTGGATTTATCCACAATTTTAGAGAAGTCCCACCATAAGCTCACGTTAAGTTAACAGAATTTATTACTTTCGGGTCAAATAACAATTGTTATTGAGCTTGCTTCATCGAACAATTTTTTTTGTATTATAAATAAGCGAACCAGCCTATGGCTAAAAACCTCTAAAATAAAGACAAAAAAAAAGACATCAAAGCCACTGAGGTGCCTCGATAAAAAAAATGTCTTAATTTTTCAACTTTTGAAATTGTATGAGAAGTACAGCGATTTTAACCGGATTTGCCCGGTTTGGTTTGGAACATTTGGAATTCCAGTGGCTATTTGCTGAGAGATATTTGAACGAAATACTAACGTATTAGAATTCGAATTCTTACATTCGTTTTCGGCTCCTTTTTCTTCTAGGCCCGGTCTCTGTTGTCTGTGGTGTAAGTATATCTTTGGAAGAACGAGAAAATCAGGTGGACTAGTTAACATCAGGTATTTTGGTGTCCGGATCCAAGACAGCTTCCAACTGATTGATCATTCTTATATATATTGGGATCTGATCCCAAAAGTTTTCTTTTCTATACCGGGAATCGAGCCCAGTACGCCTGTCATACCAAAACCAGCCTCGCGCCAGCTAGTCTACTAACTCATTTCAGTGATTTTTAACCGAATCTTATTAAAATGCAACCGAATTATTGAAACACTCATTGAATTTTTATCTTACTTATTGGTTGTTTTGTGTAATTCAACCCTCAGTTCGTCTCAGCACGCGCTGTCGATCAGACGTGTTTCCAGGCTGCTCTACCAGCATTAGGAATCGTGTTTCAGTTTGATTAGACATAGTTCGGCTCAAGCGCTCGTTGCGAGCAGACGCGTTTGTCTAGAGCTCCGAGTTGTACAGTTTTTGGCGTGTGCGTTCCGCACTTAAGTGTGATCTTGCTATAGCTTCAGCGTCAGTTCTCTGGCGACAGTATTTTTTTTTTTTCACGTTCTGCTTAAGCGTTCGGTTCGTGACAATGTCTTTTCGAGTGCGAGAAAATACCTTCAAGGTTGATTTAAGAAACTTTTCCAAGCGCCCATCGTATGAACAAATCCATGATTTCGTTCATGGACCTCTCGGTCTTTCGTTGCAACAAGTGATACGCCTACAAATGAACCATGCGCAAAACTGCGCACATGTGAAGTGTCTGGATTTAAAAACTGCTCAAGATGTAGTTATTGAGCACAACGAAAAACATGACATCGAAGTGAATAATAAGCGTACTAAGGTGCGACTAATTATGGATGATGGCGGAATCGAAGTGAAAATCCACGACTTATCCGAAAATGTTCGAAATGAGGAAATCATATTATTTCTGAAGTCGTATGGTGAAGTGCTTTCTATCAGAGATGAAGTGTGGAACGAAGGTTTTAAATACAAAGGTGTTGTGTCTGGTGTGAGAATTGTGAAAATGATTCTTCGAAAACATATCAAATCGTTTGTTACAATCCAAGGTGAAGAAACGCTAGTTTCCTACCGAAGCCAGCCTCAAATTTGCCGCCACTGCCACTATCAAATTCATCCGGGCAGCACTTGTGTTGAAAACCGAAAACTAGTGGGACAAAAGAACGATCTCAACCAACGACTGGAAGCCGCGCGTGGGGGTGGTGGAGGAGGCAGCTACGCAGATGTGCTATGTGGCGCCAGCACCAGTGGAAACAGCTCTCAAGGCCGACCAAATTTGATGCCCAGCTTCGTCAACTCTAAGCCGACACAAGTACAAGAACACCAGCGAACAGTAAATGGCAATACCACCACGACGCCTCCCACCGACCAAAGTACCGTTACCGAAACCAACATCGAATATGAGCAGCAGTCAACATCATCGGACGAACGAATGGAGGAAGAAGGAAAGCGTGATAACTCGACACCACTGGACGTTGGGCGTACATCACCCACACCTGCGCTAGAGAAAGCGGCTATCAACAAGAAACCTGCAGCGGCACGCAAGGAAGTCGACAACAGCTCTAATGTGGTGAGTGATTTCACTTTTCCCCAACTCCCCTCCCATATTTCCCATCCCATCAACCATCAGATTTCCGATACTGAGATGCAAGACTCTGCTGGTGAAGGTTCAGCTGACGACTCTTCGAATGAAGTAGCCCCGTTTAAAAAAGTGAAACGCGGGAAAGGTCGTCTTAGATAGATTTGTGACTAACTATGTCTACTAACACTAGCTTAAGCTACAATATTTGCAGCATAAACACCAATGCTGTGTCTAATACAAACAAAATACAGTCCCTGGTTTCGTTTATTCGTCTCGTTGAATCTGATATTGTCTTGCTCCAAGAAGTTGAGAACCCCAGCTTTACTATCCCTGGTTATAATGTGATCACGAACGTTGACAGTGCACGAAGAGGCACTGCTATTGCCCTCAAAGAACACATACCGTACACTAACATACAACGCAGTTTAGACAGTCGTGTTATCACGGTAAAGCTGGGAGGTAACGTAACTGTATGCAATGTTTATGCTCCATCAGGCACACAAAACCAAGCAGCGCGCGAACATCTTTTTCGTCACACACTTCCCTTCTATCTCCAAAACGCTGCTCCAAATCTAATACTTGGAGGTGATTTTAATTGTGTGTTATCATTGAAAGATGCTACTGGTTGTAATAACCAAAGTATATCGCTAAAAAGGTTTGTCGACAACATGTATTTGTCTGATGCATGGGAATTAAAACATGGGAATCAAATAGCATACAGCTTTATTCGCCCAAATTCGGGTTCGCGCATTGATCGCATTTACATCTCTCACTCTCTCATTTCCCATCTTCGTACAGCTGACTTTTTCCCTGTGTGTTTCTCTGATCACAAGGCGTTCAGAATTAGATGTTGTCTTCCTGATCTTGGCAAGGCTCACGGGCGTGGGTTTTGGTCCATCCGATCCCATATTTTAACAGAAGAGCACTTAGAAGAGTTTCAGCAAAAGTGGAACCGTTGGCTACGTGAACGAACACGCTATAGAAGTTGGCTGGACTGGTGGATCGAATGCGCTAAGCCCAAAATACGAAGCTTCTTTAAGTGGAAAACTAATGAAGCTTTTAAAGAGTTTCATGCTAAAAATGAGCTATTATATCGCAATTTGACAGTCGCATATAATAATCTCTTGAATAATCCCCAATCAACTGCAGAAGTCAACAAAGTCAAAGCAGAGATGTTGTTGCATCAAAACCGGTTTTCAAGATCTTTTCAACGCCTGAACGATACATACATAGGAGGTGAAAAAATTTCCTCCTTTCAGCTGGGTGAACGAATGCAACGCAGAAAGCAGAGTCACATTTCGACGATCCGACGTCAGGATACAGTCTTAACTGATCCAGCTGAAATCGAGAACTATATAACAGACTACTTTCGTGGTTTGTATAGCAGACAAAACGTAACGACGAGCTCGAATTTTCCTGTAAATAGAGAGATTGAGCCAACTTCTGAATTCAACCAACAACTGATGAGAGATATAACAACTGAAGAGATCTATTTTGCTATTAAATCAAGTGCCTCTCGAAAATCTCCTGGAAATGATGGTATCCCTAAGGAATTTTATTTGAAAGCCTTCGATATCATCCATAGACAACTAAATTTGATCTTGAACGAAGCGCTTAATGGAAACATTTCTGAAAGTTTTCTGGAAGGAATCATAGTGCTGACCAAGAAGAAAACCAGTGATGATACAATCAAAGCATACCGTCCGATTTCATTGCTAAACTTTGATTATAAGCTCCTATCACGGATTCTCAAGCAGCGATTAGAAATAATAATGGAACACCATAATATTTTGAATCCATCACAAAAATGTTCGAACAGTAATCGTAACATTTTCGAAGCATTAACAGCCATTAAAGACCGCGTTGTAGAATACAACTGTCGAAGAAGATCAGGAAGGCTCATCTCTTTCGACCTTGATCATGCCTTTGATCGTGTTGATCAAAGCTATCTGTTGTGTGTTTTAAGAAGTCTGCAATTTCATCCTGTCTTTGTTTCTTTGTTGGATAACATCATGTCGAAATCGACCTCAAAAATAATGATAAACGGAAATCTGTCCCCCTCCTTTCCCATCCAACGCTCCGTTAGACAAGGTGATCCCCTCAGCATGCACCTTTTTGTCCTTTATTTGCACCCTCTCCTAGAAAAACTCCTATCCATATGTAACAACCCACAAGAGCTAGTTTTGGCGTATGCTGACGACATCTCTATAATCGTGGAGAACGACGACAAATTTCAACGGATTTTGGACGCATTCAATGAGTTTGGGCTTTGCTCTGGAGCAGTTCTAAACACTAACAAGACCATGGCAATTAACATCGGAACCCAACAGAGTACGAGATCCCCTGGTTGGTTCACCCTTTGCGATTCAGTGAAGATTCTTGGCGTCATCTTCTTCAATTCAGCTAAGCGTACAATTGAGGAAAACTGGTGCGACGTCATTAGGAAGACATCACAGCTTATGTGGAAATTCAAACCGCGTATCCTGTCCTTGCTTCAGAAAGTTTCCGTAATCAACACCTTTGTCACGTCGAAATTGTGGTTCATGGCATCAATCCTTGGCATCCCCAACTCATCAGCAGCTCGAATAACATCTCAGATCGGAAACTTTCTCTGGGAACGGCACCCAACCAGAGTGTCAATGGAGCAGATTGGTCTTGCTGTCGAGAAAGGTGGGCTCAATCTTCATTTACCGATACAAAAATGCAAAGCACTATTTCTCAATCGTTTTGTACGCTGTCGAGAACACACTCCTTTTGCTTCTACATTTGATGGATTAATCGTTAATCCACCTTATCCAAGAGGGATTCCAGCGTTATATCCATGCCTCAAAATGGTCGCTCGTGAGCTGCCCTACATCGCTGATCAAGTTCGAGAAAACCCATCCACAACATCACTTTTGGAGGTCTTCAGAGGGAAGATGAAATCACCAAAAATCGTCGAAGAAAACCCATCGGTGGAATGGAAACGAGTTTGGAGGAACATTCGGAGCCGACTTCTCTCTACAACGGAGAAATCCCTGTATTATCTTCTGGTGAATCAAAGGATACCACATGCAGCGTTGATGTTTCGGCAGAATAGAGCAGATAGTGCATTTTGTGTGCACTGTCCGACAGTTATTGAAGATTTGGAACATAAATTATCCAGTTGCAGTAGAATTGTACATTTGTGGTCCTTTCTAAAATCTAAATTAGAGTCATTTTTGAATAAGAGAGTAAATTTTCATGATTTTGCCTTTCCCGATTTTAAAAATACCAGAGCAGTGAGAAGGAAAAAAGCTCTAAAATTGTTTATTGTATATGTAAACTTTATATTAGAAGCTAGCAGTGATTTAACGGTAGGGGCTCTAGATTTTACGTTGCATTGCGAGAACTTGTAGAATGTATGCTTTGTAGAGAATAAAACCCGAAATATATATGTTTACAAAAAAATTAGACTAACCTTCGATTTGTGTGAAACGACGTCTTGAAAAAATGGATCTTCAACGAGAAAATACTATCCAAATTCGATTTGGAGAGCACACAAGGAATCCAACGAACTCTGAGGTTTTCGAGTTCTTTAAAAAACAAGGATGGAATTGCGAAAGTTTGAGTGCGATGTATCGTGAAGAGTACAGTAGTTTTGTGCGTTTTCAGCAAGAGACATTTATGAACAGTGCTCTAGCTCAGCTAGGTTCCCAAAATTATTTTCTTTATGCCGATGGAACTAGAATCAACGTGAGTGTGTCTCAAGTGAACGGAATGGTCAAATATGTCCGAATATTTGGATTGCCCCCGGAAATTGAAGATTGCCAAATAACAACGGTTATGTGCAAATATGGAAAAATTCAACAGTTGGTCCGAGAAAGATATCCAATCGAATCAGGTTTTCGTATTTGGAGTGGGGTGAGGGGAGTCTATATGGAGGTAACGTCTGAAATTCCAGCAATGATACCCATACCATCAAAGCTAGGATTTTTTCTGAGGGAATTCGGAACAAGTGCTTCGTGTGTGGTTCATCGGACCACATCAAGGTTAACTGCCCGAGGAGTAGCAATGTCGGTGAAAGATTATCGGCCAATAGGAACGCTATGACAACTTTTGCTAGTGTGGTCACGGGAAGTTTCAATATTTCAGCTAAGCCGTCATGTGATGCCGTAGTTCTTCACTCGGCAAATAGCCGAACGGAATCTACTTCGGATCTCAACCACGATCGCGAAAACAACAGTAACTCGGCAAGTGTGGATTCCTACGATAAAACAGCAGAGCAAAGTACGATACTGTAGAGGATAGATGAAATAAAGATAATTAAAATGAAATAAAATAATATTAACAACTAATTGAAAGAAATACACATTTTATAAAAAAAAACATCGAATAGGTTATAAAATAAGATTCAAATAAGCATCGTAGTATTATCGTGCATACTGAGATTGTATGAAAATGAACAAGAGTGCATAAGCAGGAGAAAAGTCAATTGATTCGCGGCCTATGATGAAAACGGTTGTGTTTCCTGTTTAATTTGTGAATGTGGTGAGGTCAAAGTAAAGAAAAATTCAAATGACTCAACCGGCGAATTCGACAGATACCAAACTCTATTAAGGGGGGGGGGGGGGTGGGGTAGGGTCTAACGGGTATAAAAAAAAACACCATTTTCACGATTTTTTTCTAGAGCTATCGTTCAAACAAATGTATTCAAATTTTTGGCATTATACAAAGCATTGTTAAAAGAACATTTAGTAATTTTTTCGTAGAAAAATATTGAAAAATGAGCCGGTGACGGAGCATTTTCGAGGATGCCTTTTAGAAAACAGGATTTGCGGTGGACACTGTATCTCAGCACAGAATCATCTGAAGTCAAAAAAATCAGAGCAAAATATTTTTAATAGATGTTTTTCTGGACCCCAACGTTTTTATTTAACTTAAAAATATTTTATGAAATTTTTGTGGCTGTTTGAAGTAAAAACTACGATTTTTCACTCAAAAATCCGCCATTTTTCACCTCTAAAATCTCCCCAAAGTAAAAAAAATCGAAAAAGAAAAACGTTGGGGTCTGGTATTTTATATGTAGAAAATATGTTCCAAATTTGAGAAGAATCGGATAAGTAGTTTTCAAATGACGATGTCCACGGACTTTAAAAATGTGCTTTCGAGAAAAACGCGTTTGAAGTTTCTACTCTTGCTTTCTTGCAGTATTAGATAGGAGGAGATAAAGGCCTATAACTTCTACAGTTTTGCTTCAATTGACTTGAAAATTTGACACAACATTCTTGAAATGATTTACAATAAGAAAATAAAAAAATAAAAAAATCGATTTTTTGAAAGTGTTAGACCCTACCCCCCCTACCTACCTTAATAGCGAAGGAGGAGGAGGAGAGGATAAACATTTAGAGCGGATTGAAAAGGGAAAAAACGGGAAAGGAAATCTTTGCGTGCTACCGTGGCAGAAGACTCATCGGAAAATGAAGTGAGAGGAGCAAAGCAGGTTGTTGTTCCAACACCTGATGATTTACCCTGTGTGGAGATTAAGCGGAGACCTTGGCCATCACGTAATGCAAGAAGCAGATCATGTAACTCAAATTAACAAAATAAGTAAATCAGGAAAAAACCGCCTGTAAGGGTAAAAAAACTATTTAAAGGAAAGCGAAAATAGGTAGCCCGTACTCAAGGCTCTTGTGCATATTAACAAAATCCATCGAGTTCATTTAGCTTAAAATATGATGTAATCAGTAAATCCAACTGTAATATCCAAACAAATAAACGTATTTTTTATTAAAAGAAAAAAAAAATTAAAAAAAATTAAAAAAAAATTAAAATAATAAAAAAAAAATAAAAAAAAACCCTACAATTAAAAAGCGCTTTAAAGTATACTTTAAATAACTTGAAACTCTGTCAACATTATCAAAATTCTTAGGTGTTTGTATTCCGTTTTTCAGCAGCTTAAAATTACTGTTACTGTATCATGAAGTTCAATTCAAAAATTTGTTCTAAATTAAATCTATGAATAGCACTTTCCCTGTTTACTCAATCCCTCTAAACGGTAGAATCGGTTATCAACAAACAGTTTGTTGTCGTGCAATTTCCCAGATCCGTATGACGTACATTTGTTTTCCTAAAACCATGTTACCAAAAGGATTCATAATGATGAAAAATACCGTTTGCGTATTTGCTTTAAAATACTAAAGTCAGCTGTTCTCGGGCAAAATAAAATCGAAAACAATCGTCATGAGCATCTCTTCTGAGAAAGCGAATGCATCCATAGGCAGGACTCTAAAATCACAGCCCGGAATCGTGCTGCCCAGATAATGAAAACGCTCTGTCATGAAACGCAATGATCGCAGATGATCATTGATTACTATACAGAGAAAATTCAACCTAATAGTAACATAGTAAAGAAAGTGTAGTATAGGAATGTTTGCAAAATGGGTTGAGCAATCTGTAGAAGTCAAAACATTCATTAGAAAACTAGTTCATTCTGGAATCGTTCCATAACCGGAACATCAGCCACTGATCGACCTTTGTGTGGCCCTTTCGGATCGTTTTATGAGATTGTACTCCGATTGAGCCTTCTAACACACATATATTGTCTACCCACGTCTACCTATCGTTAGGACACGAAAAAAGTAATATGAATACAATTTTTTAGAAGAAACGAAAAAAAATCGTTGCATCATTCAACGTTCCCCGCTTATTTGCCCGTTGAGGTTTCTTGCTATCCATGCGACATGATCTTCGAGTTGCTATCCAAACTGAAGTCACGAAAAAATTTACCCAAGCAGTAAAATTACGAAATTTGGACCAGAGTAGCCTCTCTTATCTCTGCCACAAATCTTCGCACCATCTCAGCTGTGTAATGTCTAGCTGTGAAACACGCTTCTACTGATAGCTGATAAAGAATCGCGACCTAATCACCACAACCTTCCTTGAGGTTCCATGCGCTTCCCATAAATCGATCCGAAAGGTCGCTTACAGGAAACCGGTTCGACCATTCCCGACTGAACCAGTTTTCAGTTTTTGCGTACAAATGTATAACACTTTCTCTACTATTAGCAATTCGTAGTTGCAGTCTTTTCTAGCGTAGCAATGATGAGATGCGCCAGTAATCGTCATCATAATCATCTGCAAGGAATCATGAATCGTTATCTGAGGCACGACTGCGGACTGTGATTGATTATTCAGAAAAGATGCCCCAATGACGATTGTTTTTGTATTCTGTCAGAAAAATCAGCTGACTTGAGTGCTTGCTCGAACTACGCAAAACGATATTTTTCTCCACGAAATCCCTTTAGTAACAGCGTTGGTCTTTTCATAAGCAAATATCTATACGTCAATAATTGTGTTAGATTTTTATGGGATCGCTTGTTGAACATTATAATAGAATGTGAACATGTGTTAAGAAGCAGAAGATTTTTAGAATTAGCTCAATGAACCAAAAAAATTGCTTTTAATAGCAGTTAGACCCATGTCGAAAATAGGTCCTACTTAAATCCTCAAGAATTTATTTTGGACCACTCAACATAACCTGGGTATAAAACTTGCTGTTGAATGTTCATGAACGTAGTAAGACGTTGTACGGCGATATAAAAATAATTATGCACACTACTTCAATAGCTTATTATAAAATAATTTGGAATTTTGACATTATTTTATTTAATCAACTCGAAAAAGCCCAAACCCGCCTCCAGACGGGGTTCATTTCAATCGGCAAAAAAAAACCAAGCCAATCATTGTTTAAACTTACTTTTTGTGCACTATCCCACACTTTAATCTAACAATCCACGTTTATGGTAACTTTTGGATAAGCAGTTGTCAAAAGCTATAGGTTAAAGAAGATTAGAAACATGAAAAAACTGGACATGCGCCAAGCGTCATGAAAAATTATTGACAGTTTGGTCTCATAGTTACTACCATTCAGGGTTGATTATCGAGAAAAAAAAAACTTAGTGAGGTAAAAGATTCAAAATATAAACCTAGTTTAAAAGAGGGGTTAGGAAAAAACGACAAAAAATGGGCAAATATGTAACGAGTTGAATTTACGTAACAGTCGAAATATATCATTTATAGTTGAACAATTTTAACAAAAAAAAAATTAATCATAGCTATGAGATAATCTTAATATGTTCCAAAACTTAGGAGAAAATGTTGAAATGTGTAAAAATTACAAGGCAAAAAGTACTAGAAATCTCGTTTTTCAACCTCTGCTGTTATGCAATTTAAATAAAAAATCTGTTAAAAAATTAACTCCAACGATAAATTTTTCCGTTCAACAAAAATTGTTTTGATGATAAAACTGAACTTTTGAAAATTTTTCAGCGAAATAAATCTTGCTCTAAGATGGTTTAAAAAATTGCATAATTTACGTACATTTTTATCTTTTTCGAATCTATGTATTCTACAAAACAAAAGCCAAACCAAATCCACTAAGGCTTTGGAAGTGAAAATGCATCAACTCTAGAGTTTGTTTTGATTAGGTCGTATGAACCAATGTAAACAAAATAAAGTTGTTGGCTGCAAACAATTGATAAATATATGTTCTGTGTTAGGTGAAAATTTGATTTTATTCGAACAATTAAACTTTAATAAATTGATTTGAATTTAAGGCGTCTAATAACTTTCTAATTTTCGAGTGCAATTTGATTTTAACGACGTTTTGCACTGCACTGAATTGTCTTAAGCGGTTTTATGCATTTTTGCAGGAAGCACGTCGCTGAGTGTCGAAAAGTTAAGAAATTTGTACGGAAATGGTTTGTGAGAGTGTTATTAGCTGAAGTTCTGCGTTGCTGTTGCTAGGTAAGTTTAATTGAATGAATAATTCGCATAATTGAGCATCAATCGCTGTCTTAAATATAGCAAAATTAAGAAAAAAAAACTAATTTAGTTTATGGCTGGTCCGAAATAGGTGGTCCAAAATGGAAACTTGGTGGTCCAGAATACCGACCACAGTAATGATAGAAGAAACGAGTTTTTAGGCTTAAATCTGGTTACATTGCAACAAACGACGATTTGTTTCGATAGAAAACGCCTTGATCTTTGTAATGAACGTATAAAGCAGTCAAAAATTGTAAAATGTACCGTAAACTGGGGGAACTTTGATCAGCGGGGTAACTTTGATCAACATGAAATTTTTGCAGATAATCATCATTAACTATGTATAAAGTAAGAATATCTGAAAACTGTTTACTACGTTTGAAAGCCTATGAATTGAGTTACAAATAAGCTAAACTTGGTTTTTATTAGGAGATTTTTTATATTACTTAAAACATAATTCTAAAATCTTAAAATATCTGGTTTTTTGAAGGCTAATAAACAAACATCTCTCCTGATCAAATTTAACCATTTAGGGGCAAATGTGTTGTTTAATGTGAAAGTTCAACTATTTTTCTTGGTTTAAGTTAAGTTTAAGTGTTATTTTTATGGTCATTTGATGATAATTTTTGGATATTGAAAAAAACGGTCATTTTCCATGAAAAAGCCTGTATAGGAAAAATGGCTAAAAACCCTTTCAAATGGTAAAGTTTGAAGAAAAAAAACGTGGGAATAGTACGAAAACTTAGGGAATTGCATGAAGGTAATATTTTATTTGTTTTTGAGGCCAAAAAATATTGAGAAATGTTTATAATTTTTGCCCCTAAATGTATGTAGCAACATTGTCCATCATTCGAGTATATTAGTTTTTGAAATAAAACGCTGAAAAATTCAATTGAGTCCAAACAAAAAATTACTGTTATCGATGTTTTGAGCCTTCTGTGCTTAATGGCATCAAAACAATAAATTTGAAGATGTTGAGATTCGTAAAAACCATAGTAAGTTACCCCGAAACTCGAAATCTGGTTTTTTAACAAACATTTAATTATGACCACAAATGTCGTTTTAATTTACTGCAATCCATGATCATGTTTAAAACTCCTCACCTCAGTAAGGGTTTTAAAGCTTTCAGGTATTACGAATAAACAACCCCTTCCAAAATATTCTAAAATGAATGAAAAAAGTGATCAAAGTTCCCCCAGTTTACGGTACTTTTTTATTTCAGGAAATAGCATAGCCACTTCCCAAAGCGGTCTAAAATAGAATCTTTTTTTAATTAAAAATAACTTAATATTATCATTTTTCAAATGGCTTTGCACCAAATTTAGAACACAACAAGCCCTACATTATGAACAGGGTATGCATATTTCAGTTATTAAACACGTTTGATTGCATTCGTCTAGGGACAATTTAGGGTCCAAATGGGTACGAAAGTTTAAATATTTTTCATAGTAGAAAAATATGCGTATTTAGTGATGTGATTGTCGAACACTTTAATTCGAATATCTAAAGCAAAATAAAGATGAACAAAACTGTAGGAGAGAATGAGGATACTTGATCGCTGGAAATTCTTGATTCCTCAACTATATCACAGACTATATTTCGAAACTGAAATATCTGACATAAATCAAATGTTATAAAAAAAAACAATTAACAAATAGAACAAAACAACAAAACCGTGATCTCAAAAAATTTTGAAAATTTAATTTTTTGAGTTTTTGCAGTTTGTTTGAAAAATCTCACAAAATGTAACTTCAAGATGTTATCATTTTCTAATGATTCCCACACGAAAAAATTATAATAAAAATATTTATTCCAATATGTCAATCGTTAGAGTATGGTAAGAACTTTTCAATGTCATATTTTCAAAGCAATTGTAAATTTTCAATTTTTTTTTTTTTTGAAAAAAAATCCTAAAACGTATGTACATATATTATGGGTTCACTTGATCCCTCGAGTCCAAAAAGATATATTTTTCTTCTGAATGGATGTTGATCATTACTTAGCACTAAATTATTTATATTTATCCAATGGCTAATATTTATCCAATAATTTCCTGATATAAGGACGCAAAAAAGTGCTATTATCTAAAAATTTGAAAGCTTTGCCTTTAAGTATGCAATGACTATAGGGTAGTGGACAAACTTTTAGAATTCTTTTTGTCTGACAATAATATACTGGGAAATGAAAATTAAAATGGTCAAAAAAAGTCTATGTAACTTTAATCTTTAGATTAAGCATGATTTTTGCCCTGATTAAAGGATCAAGTCTTATTTATTAAAGGATAAAGTCTCTTTTAACTTTCAAAATATCACTTTTTTTTGTCCTACGGAAACGCTTCTACTTCATCTACGGATTCATGTATCGATCCAACTTTTTCAGCACTTAAGTTTGAAACTATATACATGCTGTCAGAAAATGCAAAAAGTTTTTTTTTTAGAAATATATATTTTCCAAAAAGATATCATGAAGATCCAGAAAAGGCGATCCACATTCTTCCCTACTTTTTTTGTTTCGATTATAGTCGTTTTACCATCTTTATGGCGTTCGCGACTTTATCAAAGTTGCAGTTGGCGGATCGTTATTGAAAATCTTATCCGGTACAACTGTGTTCGATAATTACTCTTGGGTTCGAACTCGCGGACAACGGCTCAAGAGACAACAGACTTGCCAACTGATCTATATCACAATGGACTGAGTCGATTTGGGGTCATTTTTGAATTTCTCAAACCCTGGGGTCTCAAAAGCTTCGTTTTGGTCCGAAACTCATCCATGATTTTTTGCAGAATTTTTAAGTAACATTTACATGAGTAAATTTGGACTTTTAGGTTTGTATGGGAAAATTGAATATTTTGTACTGAAAAATCAACATCATTTTTGTTTCTTCTGTGCAACCGACCCTGCTAATGGTTTTTGTGCCAATTTATAAATTTTTCGAAGGAAATTTTCCGCTGAACAACTTTGTGGAAGACCGTAAATTCGCATCTTATTAGACAAAAAATTATTAGCTGTTTAACAGGGGTATGTTTTTTGGCATTGATATACAATAAATTCAATTGACACCACTGCTTGTGCCCCGCGAAATTTTGCATGAAAAGTAGTCATGCAATATCTCTTCGACAAAGTTGTTCAGCGGAAAATTTCCTTTGAAAAATTTATAAATTGGCACAAAAACCATTAGCAGGTTCGGTTGCATAGAACAAACAAAAATGATATTGATTTTTCAGTACAAAATATTCAATTTTCCCATACAAACCTTTACTCATGTAAACGTTACTTAAAAATTCTGCAAAAAATCATGGATGAGTTTTGGACCAAAACGAAGCTTTTGAGACCCCAGGGTTTGAGAAATTCAAAAATGACCCCAAATCGACTCAGTCTAATATCACAAGCCCCTTGTTAGTAATCATCATAACATCAACTTGAAACAACTTTATTTGAAATCAAACATAATTTTTGATTTGTTTGCATTTGATTCAAATTTAGCGTGTTATCACAGAAAGTCTGGTTGAAAAATGTTAAGTTGTGAATTATAAAGTTTTGTTTCTCAGTTTACTGCTTTAAACGAAAAAAATGCTTTGAAAACTGCAAAATGTTGTTTGTTATACATTTTTGTAAGTTGTGGTTTTAATCGATTTGCGTTCTTATTAAAATTCATTCCCTGGTCAATAATCATTGCTTCTAGCCTAAGGTTGCCAGATTGCCCGGTTTTATTCGGGTTTTTCCCGGATATTAAATAGTTAATTTAAGAACAGTACGGCCTGGTCCGGTTGCCCGGATTTAATTGAAAAATGCCTGTATTTAACCATCGCCAGTGAACCAACCAACCAACCAGTTAATGTGAAAAAAGGGTTGTTTATAAAACAAATCGCCTACATCTGTTCATATATAAATGGTTTTCTGTCTGGACTACTGAATTGATTTGCGTGAAACTTGACAGGTGTGGGAATTGTAGACCGGGGAAGGTTCCTGTTATGGTTGAGACCTCCCCCCTCACAGGAAGGGGGAAGGGAGTCTTACAAACAAACAAAAAAACAGTTTTTTGGAAATATTTTGCTGAAAATGGTGAGAATTTGACTTAAAACAAAATCTTACAATTACCTTCATATATATCCTGATACAATCGGACTCAGATAAATAATTAAGTGATTTTTCTTTTTTCTTTATTTGTCATAAATCTATCGTTTAATCAAAGAAAAAGCATCAAGGTGCTGCATACATTTAGGGGTAAAAATACTACAAAATTATTGAGTAATTTGCAGTTTCGACAAATCGTTAGCCTCCCCAAGTATTAGACATTACATTTTTAATTTTTTTTATCTGTTTATCTCCGGAAAATACAGGCGAGACTTGTCAACGAAAAGTTTCTGTTTGGAACCTGCCAGGTGATCGCTTATGAGCTTGTTTTTTCTGTCCATTACGGAATTTTTTTCAAAATATCTCCCCACAAACAGTCCAAATATTTTGCGCACGATTTGACCACCGTATTTTGTTTATTTAACCTGTAGGCAGATTTTTCACATTGTAGAAATGAAGTCAGGCCTATGTAAAAGTCAGCTAGACGAACCAGTCAGAAAAAAAAATTGACTGTTTTATCACTTCCTCTATTCATATTTTCGGATTGAGCATGACAAAACCTTTCACATTTCTCTCACTTCGTGGAATCAATAATCTGCACTGTTATTCAAATTTCAGCTTACTATTGGGTCCTCTAGGTTTTTTTTAACGATTCACCACGTGAACTTTGGTCGAATAGTTGGTTTCCAGCTAGGTCAGGCAAATTTTGCTGCAGCATTTTTTACTTTTCGACAAAAATGAGCACTTTTTGAAAAGATTTGTAATCGTTTATAATAAAAATTTGTTCCGGAACCAAACAAAATCAACAAGCTGTTGTTTTGTAGATAAGGCATGCTCAGTTTGGTGAAACTGGTCAGAATGGTCATTTTAATGAAACAAAATTTGATGCCTGCTCAACGGATTGCTTTGAAAATTCGCACACGGGTGTTTTGAGGGAAGGGCAATCGATTTCAGATATCAAAGATTGTATAAGAGTCCACCGAAAGGGTTTTTACGTTGTTATGCAATGATTGAGTCGATATTTATACACGGGGTTTTTTGGCACGGTCATTTGGTTCCTGATTTCAAATTTAGTAGCAGACGACAGACAAAGTGATCGTCCAATATTTTTGCAATTATTACTTAACAATGAATTCAAAAGTGCCTCTGGAAAAATTTTAATTTAAATTTTTTTTATCGTAGTTGTGTAATTAAAATTTCTAGAACTTGCTGAGAATAATACATGTTGAGCGCAAGATTTATCTTAACTCTGCTATTCTAAATATAATAGCGCCTTTGGGTATGCAACCAAAAATATGAACATGACAGAAATGATCTGGAATGCCTCATAATGTTGGTGAAACGTTCAAAAAAATTGGAAAAATCTATGTTATGAAAAGTTTGGCACCAGTTTACCATTGTTCTTAATCGAGAAAGGATGTCAAAATTTTGCTAGATTACAGATTTTTGATTACTTAAAACGAGTTCCAAATCGTTTTTGACAATAAAAAAAAGGTTCTTCACCAGCTTCTACAGAATTTCCAGCTCTCGAATTCCTGATATGCGTGTGTGCTAATGTTAAACAAATCAAGCCCGGCTATTAAAACGGCAATAAATTATTAAGAATGTTCTTGTCGCAAGACCAACATCTCAACATCAATCATGCTATCGAAAAACACACACTACTGACATTTTTTGTTGACTTCTTGTAGCCTTTAAACAAACATAGATCTGATCAATTCTAATCTGTTAACGGTTGATACACCATTTTTCAAAATCAGTTCCAATTTCAAATTTGAATTCGAAAAACCAACGTGGGTTAGCAACAACATCTTACCAGCACATTTTTTTCCTTATTCTAACAACTGGGATCTGTGACAGTATTTCATCCCAAAACTGTGGATTATAACAGCACTGATAACCTCTGTTTACGATTCATCATCATCGCCACAATCATATTTTAATCCCAACACAACACAATCAGCGTGCGGACAAGACAAGAACCCGGCCCAAAAATAAGCTAATGCACGTCGTCGTCACCTTATCTGCCTTAAAAAGTCATCGCTCGGATTGTTCACCAATCTCGAAACGTCGTCGTCGTCGTCGTTTGCGTTTATGGTTGGTCGAAAAACCATCACGTGGCGGGTATAGAACAAGAAATTAAAAATTAATCACCACTTACATCACTTAACCAATAACGAATGGATCCAAACAGGGGGAAAACAACTTCACAATTCTGCTTTCGACGTTCTTCGCCTTCTCAAGAACTTGGTTCGTAGTTGCTGTTCCTGATTTTTTTTCGATTCGTTTCGCCGGTTTGTGACCTTCACTTTTCTTATCTTGTTGTTGCTTCAGTTGTAAGCTTTTCTTTACTTTGCTTTCACTTTCACCTTACACTGTTCTCGAAAATGACGAATTACTGGAATGTCCAGTTTTCTTACTTCAAGTCCCCGAAAGACACACAGAAACCCTGAAAACGGTTATTACAGCCGGGCAGTCGAAACTGAACTGACGGCTCCGGAGCATCATCTTAAATTCTTAACCTGCATCCCGAAGTTGTTTACGAGAGTTGAGCCTGTGTCCAGTACGCAGGAAAGGCAAGGCAGTGACGATGATGATGAAAATATGAAGATCACGGTCAGCGGAGGAACTTAATCTGAGGAAGCAGCAGAGCAAACGGGAGACGATCATTGACTTAGAAAGATAGTGGGTACCTAATCACTTCCAGAGTAACGGAGAGACAGCAGACAAACAATCAAGCCAGCTCCCCCTGTTTGTTAGTAACGATTAAACAATGTAGATCCGCACCGTGTCGACGGTGAACTAAGTGTAACATATTAAGCCTCCTGCCTAAGCCGTTCCGAGTCATCAAAGGACTTCCGTGAGGATTTGAACCGAGTTCGTCAGAGCGCATATCCGTTCTTCGAAAATTTTAGGCTTCAACTGAATGATAACAGCTGCAATCCTGAGTGGTTGTTTATCGAATTTGAACATGTGAATGAGATTTCAACTTCATTCTTGGAAGCACATTCAAAGAAAATCGTAAACAGGCTTAAGAATGCAGTAGGTACCCCTCATTTTTTGACCCAACGTCAATCGTTGAAGGTTTTTTTTTCCTACGGCGTGCTTGCAGCAACCTGCAGCATGCACTTCAGAATACTAACAGGGGGCAAGATTGACACACGTATGTAGGTATTGAGCGTTTTTTTTCTTAGCGAAGTTCTCTTGACAACTTGTTCTGACTCAAGTTTTCCTTAAGACCTTGACCAGATTGATAGTTGCAGTTATGCTCAAGCTGCCGAAATGGGTTCGTCATGTTTTGGTCGAAAGTATTTGTCCGAATAAACTTTGACTTAAAGAAAAAAAAACCGAGAACTGTTTTTAAATGTGGTTTTTTATTTCATCCTTTAATAATATTTTACTCTTAGTTTATGTGGACAGAACAGAAACTCAGTTTCTTCGTATGATAATAAATATTAGCTAATGGTGTCAACATATTTGAATAACTGCTAAACTTATACAATTATGTATTAATGATTAACGTGGTGCAATTATGTAAATTTTGAATGTGAATAATTTTGCGCCTATGGGTATGCAATTCTCTAGTTTCTCGCAATGATCTGTAATGAATACGATTCCTATTTTTCAGCTATTATTGTAGGCTCATTATTGTCAAAAATGTGGTATCCTGACGAGCGAGGTAAACTGCAAGAGTTTAGAGATTATAAATAGCGAGCATAATCGAGAGCATGCTTCAGTCTAGATAGGACCGGCAAGCAGTACAGATGGAAATACCACATTGGCGATCCGCCAGATGCACTATCCCTCTCTAAGAAAGAGAAGTCTTGTTTCGGTTTGCTGTGAGGGAGGGGTAGTGCTATAACTGGAGTGCGAGAGGCGTAGCGAGATGTGCATCGAAATGTTTCAGAGGCGCTGCGAGAGGTTCGAGACGCGTTGCGAGGGATTGAAGCGCTGCTTGAAGCATTACGTAAGGTGCGAGGAACGCTGCGGAACATGCTCGAGGTGTAAGAGGAGCCACGATATGTGCGAAAGTTGTTTGTACTAAGTGGTACGGTGCGCAAAATAGATATAACATGGATAAATAAATGAACACACTCGTCAAGGCTAGGCCCAAGGCAGTGGTGTTATTTGCAGTCGGGTTTAGCCCAAGACGCAAAAAAATCGAACGCACTAGTCCGAGTTAAGCTCATGACAGTGTAGTTATTTGCAGTCGGGTTTGGCCCAAGGCGCAAATGGTCGGAATAAAAACACTAGTCCGAGTAGCGCTCAAGGCAGTGTTTAATTTTGCAGTCGGGTTTAGCCCAAGACGCAAGAGAAAGCAAAAAGAGAAATGGCAGCAAGAAAAGTGATGAACGGAGAGAAAAAGAAAAGCAAGATGAAAGAAAGAAAGATGATGGAGAGTAAAAGAATGGAAAGATAAAAATAATGAAAAGAGAAAAAGAAAGAAACGAGGAAGATAATATAAAGAGAAAGATAGTGGAATGGCAATGATAATCGAAACAGATTTTGGAAATAAAGGTCTGACCCATTTTAAATTAAGAATAAAGTTGCAAAAGAATAAAGATTATAAAAAGTGGATGATGATATAGAAAAAGATAATTGAAATAGAAAAATAATGAAAATAACATTGGAAAAATGGGAGAAATGGCGGATAGCATAAATAATTACCTTACGATTGAATGATAAATGTTCAAAATTTAAAAAGGATGATTAATGAAAAATTATATTGATTCTCAAGAATAAGAGTTTAGATGAAAAACCCAGAAATTATAAAACTATTAAAATTCAACATTACTATGAAAATATAAGGACTGATACGGCGGAGATGAAAAGTACTGAGAGAAAAGGAGTAATTATAACAGTTTGCTAGATACGGTTTATAAATGCCAGGACGCAATAAGGCAGTTTATTGTGCAAGGGGAGGATGTGGTATCCTGACGAGCGAGGTAAACTGCAAGAGTTTAGAGATTATAAATAGCGAGCATAATCGAGAGCATGCTTCAGTCTAGATAGGACCGGCAAGCAGTACAGATGGAAATACCACAAAAAATATAGTTCAAATTTTAACCTCAAAATCAGGTTTAATGGATTAAAAATCACATTTAAAGTCACAGATGTTTGACATGTTTTTCTATGAAATTCATAAAATCAGCTTAGCAGAAAACCGTAACAACATTTTGTAGTCAAATCACAGACTTCTTTTACTAAAAAACTAACTTTTTTTTACCGGTATCCTGGTTCTTATTATATCAGAAACATGAGTTTTCTATTTTTATGAGTTCAGCCGAAAAATATTTCAATACAATTCAAAAGGTGAAATTAGTCCCATCTTCCAAAATTTGATTGAGGGTCTTGTAATCTTTCGAATATTTGAATTTATTTTCGAAAACTACATAAAATACTTCAAACTTGAATTATTCCACCCTTGGGGTGGGGGGGAGGGGTGGGTGGTGGTTGATAAAAGAAGAAATTGATATTTGTTCCAGCCTAACTATTCTGCATATTTCAATAGTAACCTAATCTGTTTTACCTGGCCTTGCCTATAATACTGTATCTCAAACCTATCAATAAATTTGTAGACTTCAAATTTGTGTTGGAGTTTTTTCAAGCTACATTCTTCGATTCCTCCCACTAAATAAGAACGATTTTAGATCAATCATTAAGTGTAAGGACTCAGAAATACAAACAGAACTTTTTATTGCACAGTTTTTTGTTTTGACAGAGACAACGAAAAAAAAGATTGATTTTTTTGCGCCTTTTGATATGCAAGCAAAATGTTAAGGCTCGTTTCCAAATACGAACATTTGCAATTTTGAACGAGGGGTGCTTCAGCTATCGAAATTCATGTAGGGGAAAACTGTACAAGACGCACCAGTTAAGCATAATCACTATTTACAGCGATACCCATCATCTATGAACCAAATTGAAAGTTCACGACGATTCAAGGATCATATTTACATCTTATCAGAAAGAAATAATATGTTAAAAACCCGATTTTGGTTATATTTTTGTGAAAATCTTAAACAGCCAGGAAACAAGCCGCGGGGTAGAATGCTAAAACTAGTGGACAGAACGCACCATACCGAATGGGTGGTGAGAAATGGAACAAAGATTATACGGAATATAGTTATTGAAACATCAAATTTTTTATTACATGTTCATCGTATTTTTGCAAACTAACCATACTTTGGCAAAAAATCATTTTTATTGCTTAATTTAACGAAAATTTTGCTTTTCAAATTTCACTTTTTTATTTCCATATAGGTAAAACGCCTTCAGGTAGGCAACGAAATTCAATTTCTTGACTGATATCGCGGCAAACATGGCGGCAGATAATTTTTTCGAGTCAAATATTGGTGCACGCTTTTAACTCAAACAAGGACGAAATTAGTTATAATTATGCATTCTTATCGTAATTTAGGAGTCAGCAAATGAAAAGAAAGACATTTTGTTTTGACATTTGGTTTTTCTCAAAAGTTAACAGCATTCAAAATTTTAGCCTAAAACACGTGGTTTTGCGGGCATTCTGCCCCAATTTTGATATGATTAATTTTAGTTAAAATTTGTGGAAAGTTAGTGAAATATAATAAAATATTAATAGCCATTCGAAAGTGCGTACGAGTGTTATAACGAAAAGTTACAGTTGGATCAGATAGCGCAGACTGGTTTACCATAAAACCTTATATGTTAACCATAAAAAATAACAAGTTTTAGGCACAATCCATTAACTCTTCTATTTCTAAGAATTAAAGTCGTTTTTGTGAACTTTTCACCTAAAAAGTGATGAAAAAGCTCGTTTGCTACAATAAAAATGAAGAAAAACACCATTCGGAGCCAAAGGTTAGTGAATTTTTGAGAAAGAATGGCATGGGCCATTTTACCTCGCTGGTGCGTCTTGTACAGTTCTCCCTAATTTGAATTTTTTTTCTGAGTTTTATTTCACCGAAAAAAAAAAAAAAATTCGGACCATTTCTTATGATTTAAATACCGTTGTTTCATTTATAGTTTTTAACAATCCTAGAGTTTGTTTTGATTAGGTCGTATAAACCAACATAAACAAAATTGAGTTATTCAGTGCAAACGATTTAAGAACATGTATTCTACGTTAGATAAAAATTTGGTGTCATTTGATCAAAAAATAAATTAAAGAACATGATTTGAAATTAAGGCGTATATAGACTTTCTGATTTTCAAGTGCAATATGGTTTTAACGACTATTTACATCGTACTAAATTGGCGTGCATGCAAAAAGTCGCAAAAAACAGTTCGGCTCAGTGGTTTAAGCGATCTTTCGTATTTTGGAAGAAAATATGGTGCTTAGCATAAAAATATGTAGTTATTTCGACGAAAATTGTTTGTGCGAGTTCCAGTCTATTAGAAACTTGATGCACATACCCACAAAACGCCGATTCCAGTCTGGCGGAGAAGAAATTTTTCCACTGGAGTACGGGTTCATACTTGGACGGGGCCCGTTCCGAACTTGCCGTGCCATTCTGTAGAGCGTATATCACCCAACGGAAGCTCTGAAAATACTCCTGGGATACACACGTAAGTCCTCCTTCTTGAATACTTGTTTTAAGGTTTGCCAAACACTGCCACATAAAGAGTTCCGGAAAATGACATGCCAATTCTTGTGGGACATATGTAGAAGTCAAGTTATTGAATTAAGTTAGCAGCAATCAGCGAAGTATAAGTCAAAAGACATCATGTTTAAGGCTTAAATTCATCAATTAACAGAACGACGTTTAAACCAAGCACTTAATGCAAAAGGTTGGAAGTGCTTGTTTTCAAGAATTACTGAATTTATGCCTGTATTGAATACACTAGCACATTCTTCATCTATTTTTGAAATGTTTATACAACTTTCAAACAATTCTGAGCTATATTTCAAATACTAGAATTGAAAATGTGTTAGTAAACTTCAACATCGATTTTCTCGAAACTATATAGTTAGGTGGCTTATACGACTTAATCAAAAAAAACTCTAGAATCATTCTTGAAATTCTAGTTTTTTTAAGAACTATACAGATTTTTTATATTTTTTACTAGCTGACCCGGTGTGCTTTGCTACACATTCCAAAAATAAATGTAATTTGTAAAAATTCATTCAAATTTAGATTTTTGTAAGCATTTTTTTAAGTCAACCATCATAGTTCAGATCCAACAACTTTGAAATGAGAGCTGAAGTTGGAGTTCCAAATTGCAATTCAAAGATTGTTTATATTTTTTAGTGAAACTTGATCTCTTAATTTGTTTTTCAAGATCGGAAATTTGTACTCTGTTTTTAAAGCTTCATAATGACTTAAATAATGTAAAAATTTATAAATTTTTCACCTTTTTTTCCAAAGTGGAAAGTTACGAACTTCCATAAAAACATTTGTAACATCTTTTTTTGAGGTATGCCAAATATCCGTACGCAAAAAACCCTCTGATAACATGTGGTCCCTTCTTTGAAAAGCTCTTTATCTTAAACTTACATGGGAGCTCCCCCATCTTTTCCAATTTTGTCTCCCACTGCTTGAAGAAGGTAGGCTGATCAACCCGGCTCGAGTTTACAAAAATTTCTGATTGAAAGAAAAAGATTCGCATTCTACTTTATCGAGAAAAGCTATAGAAATTTGAAAAAAAAAACGATGAAAAGGTTTTTTAATGACCATTTTCAAACAGCTTTTTTCAGCATCCTCGCCCTTCGAAGCAGTTTGAATATCTATCCTTTTTGCGCCAAAATTATGTTAAAAAATGTTTCGCCATATGCCAAACTCGTGAACATGAGACATGTCAGCTTGAAGTTTTCCCAAAGAGCACCTGTCATTGTATGAAAATTATCGATTTTATACAGTGCCAATTTCTGATTTTCTAATAAATTTTTTAAAGCAAAAAATATAAATATTAAAAAAAAATCAGTTGCATCACTAAATAAATTCTCAGCGTTTTTTAATTTCTCTTTGAAAGTCAAATATTCAAAAATGTTGGCAAAAACAATTTCTTAGTTAACATTTGTCCCGTATATTGGGGCAAGTGTAAATGCAAAGTTTATTTTCAGATGCGTAAGAGAAATTGCTTTAAAATTGATTTAATACGTACTTCTGTTTGTTTGTTTTATCAAGTTTCATTGATATATGGATATATGTATCTACAGTATTCCTGCAGTATAAATTTATGTTTGTTACTCCACTTTTAACGAATGCTGTTCAAAGCAAATGACCTTCATTACAAAGACAGTTAAAAATTTTCAATACCCATTTGCGTTTCAACATTCAGAATACCCCTTCTGGTCGATCCAACATATTGAATCATTTTGAAGATGAATTTCTTAAAAGTTCGACGTTTGCCCTTGCCGCACCGTGTAAGATGACAGGAGGAAATATTATTTTTAACACTTTAAGGGTATACTAAAAATTTCTTATAAAAAATTTGCTTCCAGATGAATATCAGTTCTAAAGTCTCACTTTTCAAAAAAGAAGCGAAACAAAAACACTTTTCATGTTAAATACGTACTTGAATTGGTATGTAAGCAAAAAGTACGATGTTTTTTTTTCAGAATTATTTAGAAGCAGAAGCTCCCGTTTTCATTTCTTAGTAAAAATTTCTAGAAGAAAACATAATTTTTTTTATTTTTTTGTAACAGAGAAAAGTTGAACGTTTGAACATGCTCTAGTCTTCCTTGAATGAAAATTCTTTCGGAAAATGAATTCCCTCACTTTTTATCAATAAAAATAAGTTTATTTCACTGATACCTTTCACTTATGCACACGTCAGTCCTATCTTATCCAATTTAAAGAATTTTTTTTTATCTTCTTCAAATTTAAATGGCGCTTGATAAAACTTGTTCATGTTCAACAAAATTTTCCAATCTATCTCTGTAGAAAACATCTTATTCATATTTCTGTTATCAATATGATTTTAAAATAACCTTGTAGGTAAAATGGGTTAAAAAATTGTATGTAAATTCTTTACTTTCTGTATTTTTTTTTTCAATTTTCCGCAAAGTTTCATACCATTATTTCATTAGCATCAGAACTAAATTTATATTTTTTATACAACAATTGCTACCTACATTAACACGAACTATTTTTGCAATTCTTTCAATTGCTTTTGATTCGATTGATAAAATACCAATCCGTGTCACATCTAGGCGTCATTTATTTCCACGTGGTTGAGAAACAGGCGCCTAATTGTTAAATTTTTCCAGCGATCAACGAACAGTATGCTTTGGTTACTATCCACTTGCGACGACGTTTGCTTGACCACAGAGACGAAAAACAAACCGCTAAAAAAAAAAAAGAAAATCTCTAAAAATGGATTTCAGATTTTTGCAAAAATAATGTATATGTTTTATTCGATCGGCAAAATGTCAATCTGGATCACATCTAGGCGTCATTCATAACCATGTGCTGTACAAATGAGCTAGGAATCAAGTAGAAAAAAATCACAGCAAGGCTTCATATCGCCATCCCTTGCATTGAAAATATGCTTGGTTGAGAAATACGCGCCAAAATATTCCCACTGATCAGTATGCTATGTCATGGTTACTATCCTCTCACGACGTTGGCTCGCGACGCCTCGACCTTGGAGACGAAAAACAAACCGCCCAAAGGAAAAAAAAATCTCAAGAAAATGGATGTCATGACTTTAATTTGTTTCGAAAAACTACAAATTTTGTATGGAAGCCCTCCCTCCCTTAAGTCGGAGCGGTTTGTAACTATTATAGAAACCATCCCCGGCCCCAAAAACCCTCAGATGCCAAGTTTCACGATGATCGGTACAGTAGTTTCCGAGTCTATAGGGAACAGACAGACAGACAAACATTCATTTTTATATATAGAGATTACCAATTTCTATATATATCACCTGGTTTGTGTCAAATGAAAGATCACAAATGAACACTTTTTTTTGAAAAATGTGGTTCAATTTTGTTGGGTTTTTTCTTTGTCATTCAAGAAGCCAAACATAAATCTTGTCACCTTTAAAGATTTTTGGTAACAACTAAATTTTTTGGATCAGAAATGTTAATAAATATGTATACAAACATCATCATCAACCGCATTTAAGATGAATTTCAGTACATACATATGAATGTTCTATGACTGTGAATTTTCTATAACACGTTTTTGTTATAAAGTTGTTTCAGAGTTTGAAAATAAATGTCGATTGAAATTTAGGGCGCTAAGTGATTTCTAAAAATTTATACAACGCGAAGAAAAATCAGGATTTTCAGGAAAGAGGTGTTTATGGAAATAATATACAGCACTGATAAGATTGCATAAATAAAGGTGAAATACAAGTGCTGTAAACGCCTTGATTTATGCCACACAAATAAACAGCTTCTTGTCTAGCGCAGTTAATATCGAAAAACACTATTTAAATATGATCTGAGTCTATGATTGCTATTGGTTGGACGAGTTTAACTATTTTATTAGATTTGTTCAAAGTTCTCGTAGATCCATTGTAAATTCGATTTTACGAAAACATTAAGATGTTTTTACGAAACTCATGGACAATTCGTGGCATTTTAAAAACACATTTTCAAAAATCAAATCAGTTTGAAAGTTTTTGAAAAATCAAGACGGTCTCTCAATCAGGGGTGCCAGGTGGTTTCGTCAAAAATCAGGACAACGCGAAGTTAAAAATCAGGATTTTTCAGGACACCTCTTGGTTCATGAAAATAGTAAAGATTTCTGCTTCGATTGCATAAATAAAGGCGCAATACAGGTGCTGTAAACGCCTTGATTCATGCAACAACAGTGCGCAGCTTGTTTGCTGGCATGTAGTTCATATCGAAAAACATTATTTAAATATCATCTGAACCGAAGATTACCATCTGTTAAATGGGTTTAGCTATTTTATAACCCATTTATTCGATTTTCTCATAGTATAACTACAAATTCGACCATACTTAAGAAGTTTTTATGAAAATCAGGACAAATCAGGACATTTTAGGGACAAATTTTCAAAAATCAGGACAACTCGACAGTTTTTGAAAAATCAGGACGGTCTCTCGAAAATCAGGACAAATCCTGATAAATCAGGACACCGGGCACCTCTGCTCTCAATGTACAATGTAATTGTTGCATTGTCTTACCCCTCGTTACATAAAGCATCTACACGCTGAAAAAAATGTATACAAAAATCATTAATTTTCGGCTATTGAATAGTTTTTTAAAATTGTCTTTCTTATTTTAACTTTTTTTTTCTCATTTAAAAGATATTTGTCGAAGATTTTCATTGCTTTCAATTTTTGTTCGATTTTTTCGTTTTTATTTGTATTTATCTGACTAAAACGACTAAATTTATCAAGTTTCTTACATTTTCATTTTTTTTCTCGAGATGATAACTTTTTGTTTTTCAACCAACAGTGAATAAAACGCGGAAAACGTGTACTTCCACAGTTTGGCATTTTTTGTTTGCTTGTTTACATTTTCCATCCACCATATTTGCGTGACCGCCGTTTTGTTTGGGTTGTACGGATTTACCGGCAGAATTTCCTGTTTTTTCGACTTTGTTCCGCTTGAATTCCGAAAATGGGCTCTAAGAAGCACAAGAAACACAAATCCGAACGTCGGGAGCGTGAAGGTAAGTGATTTTAAACTGTTGAAATTGAAATTAATTCAAGCTGCGGTATTAATTTGTTGGTGTTTGCAGCTTCGGAGAAAGCCAATATGCTGCTGGAACGTCCACCGAGTTTGAAGCTGATCCTCAAGGTGAGCGGAAACAGTTCCACACCGGAACACGGCAGCGATTCTCCTGCTTACGGTATTCATTCGGATTTGCCGTCTTCGTCGCTGGCTGGGGAATATTCCGGTAAGAGGAAAAAAAATCCCGTTTGGAACTAGGTCATTACACTTTTAAAATTTGTTTTCAGGGGAGCGTCATAAAAAGTCAAAGAAAAAGAAGAAGAAGAAGGACCGTGAGAAGAAGCACAAGCACCACAAGGAGAAACGCCGGCACCGGGGTGACGACTCCAGCCAGGAAGACTTCGGAAGTGTCGGAGATGAAAGCAGTCAAGCGCCTCCCGATGGAAGCCTGTTGTACACGGCCGCTGCAACAGCATCAATTTCCACGGTCGGAAGTTCCAGCAGTCCGGCTTCTCTCCCGGTTACGAAACCATTCATTCCCATTAAGAGTCCGGAACCGGAACCGATCCCCATAATCCAACCGACAACCCCGGCTACGCCGGCCACTCCATCAACCACTTTCGGAGGCAAAGAAGAGATCATGGCCCCAAGCTCGGTCACAACCGAGGAGCCCATCGCGAGTCCGGTTTCGCTTCAGTCCACCTCTCGACCGGGAAGCAAAATGGATTTCCACGACAGTTGCTCGAATCAGGCTCCGAAAACACCGGGTTCGGATTGCAGCGGTCGGGAACAGCGTTCCTGTGTTATCAAGATGAAGCAGAGCCGGTCGCCGTTGGCTCGGCTGTTGGATCATCTGATAAAGGCCCTGGAGAAGCGGGATCCGCATCAGTTTTTTGCCTGGCCGGTGACCGATGATATTGCCCCGGGGTATTCTTCGATCATTATCAGACCGATGGATTTTAGCACCATCCGGCAGAAGATCGATGATAATGAGTACAAATCGGTGCAGGAGTTTAGCGACGATTTCAAGCTGATGTGCGACAATGCGATCAGGTGAGTTTAAATGAATTTTTACTTTTGACTGTCCCGGGAATATTGGAAAACAAGTTAAGATTTTCAATATCTAATCGGATGATTCAGCTCTCGTAGCAGAACTTTAAGTATTCATTCTGAAATTTCTGAATTTTTGTTAAACAAGATTCTTTGTCAAATATTCAATAGGTACCCACTTTTGTATAATGAGGGTATTTTTTCATTGTAGATACAGACAAAATGTACCTTAATGAACTTCCAGGATTGATTTTATGCTTATGATCTCTTCTATTGTTTAAAAAAAACTTAATTGAGATCGCATCTGTCCAGCTTCTTGGAATGATTATATGTGTTTGTTAAATATTCAAGGTGTTTTCAAGTATCTTCTGCTGTCTGCGTCATTGACTAAAAAATGTGCTCAACTGATGCCTTATCTATATCATTTTGTTTTCCAGGAATCTTGGTAAATATTCTGAATTTACAGACTTACTAATATTTGAACGAGGTTTAAATGAGATAAAGATGGAGGATAGTTAATGGTAAAAGTATTTTAATTTTCTCAGAAGAACAGATTTGCTAGAAAGTTTTCCAGATGTTGAGTCGTTATGATCGAACACAGAACTTGGTGATTCATGTCTTAATACAGTCTGCCAGGAATTAGAGTAGGTGTTGTATTCACTACTCACAGAAGTGGATGACAATTTTATATTTTGTTTTGATTAATCGGATGAGCCACTTGACGTGTTTCGAGAAAATGACTATTAAAGTTAAATTATTTATCGAAATAGAAATTTATATCATTATTTTGTTATTCCGTTATATGTGCTTTTGGTCACTGAAAATGAACAGTCTTAGCAATAAAACCAAATTTAGAATAATTTCAAATAAAAAAAAATTCTTTGCCGTTTTTTGTAAATTGACAATTTCTTATAAAATACCTGCCTATTAAATTCTTTCCCTATCGTGGGTATCTTCTTAATTTTAAATTTACTCAATTTGTTAGAGTATTGCAATGTTTTCCATCCAGGACTGAATTTCTACTTAAAAAAAATACGAGAAGTACCCTCTGCAGGATTAAAACAACCAATGCTGTCGTTATCCTGACGAATCTGACCTTGTCAAATCAATTCCAGATACAACCACTCGGAAACGGTCTACCACAAGGCGGCCCGGAAACTTCTGCACGTGGGAGCCCGGCTGTTGCAGCCGGAAAATCTGGTTCGTTCGCTGCGCCCACTCATGACATACATGCGGGAGCTTACCTTCAAGGAGCTCGGCTTCGAACTGCCCATCTCCAGCGATCTCAACGACCAGGACCATCATACACTGGACTCGGCAGATGAAGCCGTAGCTGCTGCCGTTGACGAAGGATTGAATGCCCAGATAAACGCACAGCTCGAGGAAGAGGAAAAACGGCGGCAGATCCGTTTGGAGAATAATCCAACCACCAAGTTCGAGGCTTTCGTGGATGATTTGACTCCGGAGGAAGTGCTCGAACAGGTTCAGAAGGCTGCCTTGAGCTCTCGATCGAAGTTGTTGAAGAAAAGATCTGCCAATAAGATGGGCTTCTTGAGACATTTGAAGGATGGCACAACTACCATGAACATTTTGCTAGCCAATGAAAACAACAACCCGGAGAAGGTGGTTTCATTGGAAGCTTTCACCGGCAAGTTGCAGTACGGAACAGCCCAACTTCAAGGATTCCGAGAAGATCGCAGAAATTTTGCTAAGGTGATCAAACCGCTGACCTACGGTGCATTTAGCTCGTTTGCGCCAGTTTTTGATTCCCGGTTCTCGAATCTCTCTAAAGAAGAAACGGAAATGGTTCTGAATACGTACGGCGATGAAACTGGCAGTAACTATGCAGAAAGCATTATGAGATACACGAAAGATAGTCCTTATGCTGGAGGCATAGCCCACAGTTTGTTGGACATATTAACTAATGGAGAGCATCGGAAAACTTTTGGCACTTTGTATGAATCGGAAATGCAGCGTCAAGAAAAGGATGCCGTCAAACAAACTTTTCCGGAACCGGCTGAACAGGAAAAAGAAAAACAACAGCTAGCAAACGTGAAAGTTGACGTTAGTCAGCTTCGTTCTCTAAGCGAGTTGGGTATTGATGTATCATTCCTGGGCGACTTGGAACGTGAGCTCAATGGAGCAAACATTCCGGACGATCTGCAGCAATCGTTGAACGAGAATTCAGATCTCATCCAGAAGCTACACCAGATACAAACGGATCGCCTTTCGGCTCCACTGCCGGCTCATTTGTCCTATGTGCAGCGTCCTGGAGAAGGTGAAATCGAACTGGCACAACAAATTACTAACAATTTAACGCAAATTGCTAAACAACTGCCTCCCATGGCTATCGCTGCTCCCCACGGGGTACGAAAGGCTTTGGGAATGACCGGTGGTAAGTAACTTGAATCCTTTTTTGTAGATATTCCGTAGTTAATTTTTTTTCTCATAAACAGTTGGATTAGAGATGTATCAAACGCCACCGGTGGGAATTATCAACCCGCAACCAGTCAATCCAGGATCGGTTCAACAATCAAAGCCCAACAACCCTACATCTAATGGTAAATTTTGTCACCTCTTCGTTTTTTCGCCAATAAACATCGTTATAATGAATATTCTATTCCGACAGACATCATAGACACCACCCCGATGGATATGGATCTGGAGCCGGAACCGGTGCCGTCGCATCATCATCACCACCACCACCACCACCATCCGAACCCGAATCCCTCCCAGGTGGACATCGATAGTGAGCTGAGGGAACTGCTTAGTACGACAAGCTCTCAGGATGGGTCCGGAAGTGGCGTTGCTGATGGGGATGCTGCAACGGCTAGTATTGAACAGATGCTGATGGATTAATGGCAGCTGAAGGGTATGGATGACAATTTATCATTTATGTGAAAGTATTTTAACAGAAAGAATGACGCATTTTATTCATTTTCTATGTAAATGCCACGGGGCATTTCGCATGGAAGAAAACACGAGATTGTGAATAAAACGAGAGCAATTTTTCACCCTTGGGGTAAAAACGTTTGTGAAAATGTTCTTCCGGATGACTTGCCTATACCAACACCAATCAATTCTTCAATTAGGGTAAATAAAACCAAACGAGCTAACGGAAATAATTTTTTAATGTACTAACAGTAATCTGGCAGGATGCTGAAATTAAATTTGCGTGATGCTGTTCGCGATGCATGTTGGAGCGAAAATATACAGGCTCATAAAGAAGACTTCAGACGATGTATAACCATCCAAAACAAATCCAATAGAATGGTTATTCTGTTGAAAAAATTAATCACCGGATCCTGTCTAAGTGGAAAGGAAAACTATTTGTATGCCTACTCTTATTCAACCAACGTAAAAAAATCAGCAGTACCAGACTGCGCTTCAAGGACTTGTCTCCCCGGAACACCCTGATCGATCAGGCTTCCCGGGCCACTCGGGATAATTCCGCATCATCGCGCGAATTATATCCCGATATAGAAGAACGAGACCCTCATGCAAACTGAAGCACCACCTTTAAAGATGGCAAAATTGGCTGCATATATGTAGATGAAAGCAGCCAGTATTTGGTGGTGTAATGGTCATCCCAATCATGGGAGCTCCGCTGGTCTGCGCATAGCAAATATTCGACACTGGAGAAGTTAAAGTCTTATCCCCGCAGCTTCCGTCGTTGGGAGCGCGTCCTACTCGGATACTCCGCGGCGATGGAGGTATCCTACACAGCGTTCGACAAGCAGCTCGGCATACGCAGAAGGCAAAGTTTTATCTTTTTATGTTTAACTGCTAAGGAGTGTAACGAAAATTAACTATAAACATATTTGGGCCTTCTACTTACTAACGCGTGAACGCGCACAACTGTGCTCACCTGTATGTAGTATCTTGATCTGTCAAGAGTGAACCAGCGCTTGGCTTGTCGCGAATTAAAAAAGAAGTTAAAATTCGTGTGTTGGACACTTGGATGCCAGAGAAGGGCATCTCGATGAATGAAGTGGCGAAACGTTTCGGCATTCATCCGGCGAGCGTAAAATCCATCATCCACGAGTTCGGAGAACATTATACGTTCGATGATTTGCAAGGAAGAGGCAGAAAACAGGACTATCTTACACAAATCTGGACCGTAAGGTAATCAATCTCATCAACCGGAATGGATCGATGTCCATACGAGATTTGGCGAAAAAAGCTGGAATATCGATCGGAATGGTACAGCGAATCAAAAAGCGGAACAACCTGAAGACATACAAGAAGCAGAAAGTGTCCTAACAAACGGCTGAACAAATATTATGAGCCAAAACCAGAGCCCGGAAGCTGTATCATCGGATTTTGCAGAAGCCAGATGCGTGTATTCTCATGGACGATGAAACTTATGTAAAAGAGGATTCCAGTACTCTACCGGGACCACAATTCTATACTGAAGCTATTGGGGAGGATGTGAGTGACCACGAGAAGTCAATAGAAGTGGAAAAATTTGTGTGGCAGGCAATCTGCTCTTGTGGATTGAAATCGGCAAGTTTCTTTACAAAAGGAACAATAAATAACGATATCTACCAAAAGGAGTGTTTGCAGAAAAGGTTGCTGCCACATACGACTCCACTATTGTTCTGGCGTCATCATTGTTTGGCGTCAGCCCACTATGCTAAA
The DNA here is from genome assembly GCF_029784155.1 of Uranotaenia lowii. Taxonomy (NCBI): domain Eukaryota; kingdom Metazoa; phylum Arthropoda; class Insecta; order Diptera; family Culicidae; genus Uranotaenia; species Uranotaenia lowii. Next base: position 32,683,197 of record NC_073692.1, read on the forward strand.
TCCACTCTTAGATGGTTTGAGGATAACGATGTAGATTTCATTGAGAAAGATATTAACCCACCAAACTGCCCCATAGAACGATATTGGGCTATTGTCAAGAGAGTTTTCAAGAAGGATGGTAAGGACAACAGGACCATGGCGGTTTCCAAGAAAAATTAGAATGCTGCAGCCAAGAAGTGTGATCAATCAGCGGTACAAAACCTAATGAAATGCGTCAAGTCGAAAGTCCGAGAATATTACAAATAATTACTTTTTTACTTGCATTTCTTTATAAACTGTAAGAATAAGCTTTTTAAAACACTTCCGAACTGTTTCTTTGTTTGAATCATCAATACAATCAATACCATGAAAAAAATGTGTTTATAACTTATTTTCGGTACACTACTTAGGATCGGACGCACGCTACTAGAATGCTCGGGTCTTTTACGATTGCGACTCAGATGAATCCCGACGGTGACGTCATCCTACCCGGCTCGAGTGGCTTATCCGACGGCGACGTGAGATCACTCTACCCGAGAGTATTCCGCGGTGTGAATACTCTTCCCCCTACGAGTTCGACTGCGGAGAAGATCGTTACCGCGTTCTACTCGGATACTCCGCGACGGTAACGGTGGAGAGATATCCTACACACGCACCCGACGTACCAAGCAGAAGGTAAAGTCTTATCTTTGTATGCTTCACTGCTAGTTTCGGACGCACCTACTGAGATGCTCTCCGGCAGAATGGCGAGGCCACATGTCCAAACCGATGGACATGTTCACCTCTCTATGTTTCCGATCCATCCAAAATCCGTCGTTAGGGCTCAAGCGGTGAGTCCACCGGCCGCGTTCCGTGCTGTCCCACTGGTGCTGCCAGTTGGACATCGAGGCCTCTCTGGCATGTTTTGGCACATCGGGCCTGTGCTCGTAGCAGAAGATATCTTCCTCTAACAAGACCGAGATGGACACTGTTCAATATACGCTGATAATCCGCAGGTTCATCCGCGGCTGCACGTTGCGAGCTTTTGCAGGTTACACTGTCTGCTCAAGGTTGCCGCTCCGTACCGCAAAATGGACGCTCGCCAGGACCCTCCTCTGCAGGCGTAATCGACATGGCCCGTGAAGTTTAGCCGATCGTCGATCATCACCTCCAAGTACTTGATCGCACGCTTGGATTCGATTGCGTACGGCCCAGCTGCAATTGTTCCTATTTTTGTTAATATCAGGTTTGTGATCAGTACTAGCTCGGTCTTGTGGTTGTTTTGTTTAATTGATTTATTTGGGATTTTAAGCCTCTTGGGTTTATCCACCCCATGGTCTTGTGATGAGCCAGACGCGAGCTCTTGGAGCGCACCCAACTTTCCAATTGCTCGCTACTGTGGCGAGTAGCTGAACCTCCTCTGTTGATGGACCCGATGCCAGCAGAACCCATCGTCGGTGAATCCCAGAATTCTCACTCCAGTAGGAAGACGTAGTCTAAGCAGTTTGTCGTAGACGATATTCCAGAATACCGGGCCAAGTATCAATCTTTTTTTTTTTTTTTCTTTTTGATAGGAGTTTAACGTATCAATCTTTGTGGAACCTCTGCCGAGACACTAACTTTGTCTCAACATTCTTCGCTGGTTATATACTGTAGATTGCGGTTACGAAAGTAACACTCCACTATCCTACAGATATATCGCTATCTTCACAGATTCAGCTAGTGGACTGAAAGCAGTCCTGCGGCTCACCCCCACTACGCGTCTTGGCTATGACAATCCTGTTAGTGTCGCCCCAGGGGTTATTGTCGGCGTCCTCCCAGAGTTGCCTAAATTGTACCTTTTTGATCGCCTTAGTTGCCCTGCAGAGAGCAGGCCACTCACTTGCGCAGGGCACTATACGCCACCTGTGAGAACCAAAGATCCCGTTAACTTTGGCTATCACTGTTGGAAGGCGGGACACCTAAGGTTGCCTAGCCGCCTGATGGCCATTCTTTACAGCACCGCCAGCACAAACGGCTTCTAACGGTGCACTTGCAGGCAAGCGATTTGTGTCCGTACTCGACACTGCGGAAACACCTTTCCGGTTGCTGGAGAATGGCTATCTAGCAGATAGACCACCCCACCTCTAGCCGCCCACACTTCAGTGCTGGTTACGCCGCGAAATACTCTCGGGTAGGGTGACTTCACGTTGTCGGCGGGTGAGTCACCTGAGTCGGTGTAGGATGAATTCTTCGCCGGGAATCATCCGAGTAGTTTTTCGTAAAGCCCCGGACGTGTGCTGTGACAGGCGCGTGTCCAGGATAAGCTGCTCTCGACCGGCACACGGACGGGCAAAGAGGAGAGGGCCTCGAGCCAAGCCAGGCGGAGCCAAGACCTCAAGTCGTTAGAGGAGAGGTCATTGGTCTCTTGCAGTGGTCTCGAACAGAGGCGGAGCGCAAGTCGTTAGAGGAGAGGTCCTTAGTCTTGAATCGTAACAAGAGGCAGAGTATATATGCTGGAGTTTGACTCGAACTGGAGTTTGCCGAAGAGCGCTTAAGCGCGGACTTGGTCTCCCATCTTGGGTACAGCCTTCGTTGCAGGTCCGGATGGGAATTATGGCCAGAGGCCCCAGGTGGACTTTATGGCGTAGGGGTACATAGTATCATGAGTCGTCCAATTGCACCCATGGACCCAGAGTAGCATACTGGGGGGACTCGGTCGCTCGCCGTGCCTTGGAATGCAATCCGTAAAAAGGATTTACCACCTGGGTGATCAACTAAAAAAAAAAAAACTTCAGTGCTGGTAGTTCCACCTCCTCGTTGTCCAGGGCAGAAACGTGTCTGCAAGTCCGGCTTATTGCAGATGTACGGCCAAGAGAACTATCACTAAACCCACTAGAGGCCGTCGACGGGTCTGCCAAACCCGCGCGGAAGAAGTGGTACACCCGGATACTCGGGTGTGAGGGTTAGGGTCCTACACGTGTTCGGGGGGTCATTGCCCTGAAATGCAAACGTGACCTGAGGGAGAGGGACCGCCAACTCGTTTTGCGTTTCGGTGGGTATAGACCCTACTCGCCAAACGAGTAGATGCGCAATAGACTAGTTCACTTTTTGGCTTTTTTCGCTGATCACAACGCCACTTACAGGGTTTGATCCTCATTCATTTTCAAGAACTCTGGCCGAATTTAAGCTCATTTGAGTAAGTTTCCAGCGTGCGCTAGAAGTTTTATTGAAAAAAGTCAATTTTTCTGGAAAATTTTCGTAGATGTGTTCTAGCAAGCTGTTGTTAATATAAAATGATAATTTTATAGTGCTCGGTGATTGGTATGACAAGCATTCGTATGGACCTGTTTTAGATAATTGACTAAATCAAACCGAAAAAATTTAAAAATTCATAAACTACCAACTTTTACAGAAAATTTACTTACAAGTTAAGAACTTAAAATCAGTAGTAAATAGAAAAAAAATATTTTCGATATAAACTTTTCATAAAAAGATAGCCTTATTTATAACCTTTAATTTGATGTATAACACTTGATGATCGCAACAGTACAAGCAAGTACAAGCAATCACCGAGCACTATAAAATTATCATTTTATATTAACAACAGCTTGCTAGAACACATCTACTAAAATTTTCCAGAAAAATTGACTTTTTTCAATAAAACTTCTAGCGCACGCTGGAAACTTACTCAAATGAGCTCAAATTCGGCCAGAGTTCTTGAAAATGAATGAGGATCAAACCCTGTAAGTGGCGCGCAAAGTTGTGGAGAATGGTGGGCCGATCACTTAGGGACGTGTTTAACACGTCAGTGTCAGTGAGGCATGCCGGAGGTGTCAGGGTTCGACACGCATTTCAGGAAGTGATGCGCTTGAACCGCGAGTGCGACATGATGAGGGCGGTCTACACCTCGATTTGCGCTTCGGGAAGTAAAGCACCCGACTTCAAAATTGGGTAGTTGCGCTGAGTGGTGACTTATGTCAACACTAGAGAGTTCAGAGGAGTCTGAGTCCTACACGTGGTTTAGGAGGATTGCCTCCTGACCCGCGTGTTCGAACAGAGAAAGCGTCGTCGGCAACTCGCTTTGTGTTTCTGGACTTCCTGGACTAGATCCACAAAGTTAGTAGTTGCGCTAAATGGGTACCTCTTTTAACACGATAAGTCGTCCAATTGCACCCATGGACCCAGAGTAGCAAACTGGGGGAACGCGGTGGCTCGCCGTGCCTTGGAATGCAATCCGTGAAATGGATTTACCACCTGTATTAACAACTAATAAAAAAAAAACACTTCAGTGCTGTGTTTGCTGCCTCAACCGGAAGTTTCGCAAATACCACTTGTGTTCCGCATTTGGGAGGACCGCGATGATGAAAGCCGTGAGACGAAAATTTATTTTGGACACTTACGTCAAAAACCCGACGTGGTCGGGTTCAAAAATCGCGAAATCGTTAAAAAATGTCAAATCTACCGTGTGCAGCGTTCTCAAACGATTCTGTGAGATGCATACTATCAATCGGCAGGTTCATACCAAGCGTCATAGTGGAACTTAGGTTCGGAAACTGCATCTGAAGGTGTTGAGAACAATCAAGGGCAGTCGGACTATTACATCGCCAAGAAATTCAATGCCGACCGGTGCATCGTCAGAAGGATTCGAAGCAGAATGTAGTAGCCAAAGGACGTGCCCGAAAGTTATACAACAAGGTTCTAACGAAGTACGACGTATGCAACCTCATGGCTGACGAAACGTACGAGAAGATGGATTCTGGGCAGCTTTCAGGCCAAAAATTTTATAAAGCCAATGGTTGGGGATATGTCCCCGAATTCGAATTCAAATTCGTGTTTGCCGATAAGTTTGCAAGAAAGTGTTCCATCTGTCAAGGTATTTGCAGCTGCGGACGAAAAAACCCGGTTTTGGTGACAAACGAGACAATGGACTCCAAGATGTACAAGGAGGAGAACCTGAGAAAAGCTGTTGGAACAAAATGGCCTCTGAGGTCATCGAACAGAGTGTCCAAATTATGATGAGTGTTATTCGACGAAAAGTTCGAAATTTCATTCAAACCACATCGGAATAATTTTTTCATTATTTTTCCTTTAAAGGGTTATAAAATACCTACATTTTGAGTGTAAAACATTTTTATTTCGTTTACATAGCTCCGATATAGACCCATTTTAATGCGTCCAGATCTATGAAAATCTATGCTCTAAGAATAAAATTGTATCATTTAAGTGAAGAAAAAGCATGATGGGAAAGGTCGAATCGTCGAGGTATAAAAACATGCAGCTGGCAAAATGTTATTGTTACATTCCAACGAGTTGTAAATTCCCGCTTCGCAACAGTCAAACAACGAACAATCCTTATGACCAGGAACAAATATCACTAAAAGCATCCACCATTATTCAGCGGGTGCTACTCAGCTGAGTGGAGTGGTGCATACTTCAGCTAGGAAAAGGCGCCATTTCCAGAGCAAAAGTACCGGTACTTCCGGACAGCAGCAGTTAATCAACTTAATTTAAAACGTAATCCACCTTGGTGCAAACAACAGGATCCGGAGACCATCAAAATGAAATTGAAATCGAAACCATAACTTTGCACCGGACTCTTGCCCTGAACCCCACTGATACTTGTAGATACTTCAGCGAGCCCTTAACAGTTGGCGCAATAAGTACAATGTACTCTTGTAATAATTCTAGCCACCGACGCTGCCGTTTTATTTCCCAGGCAACTTTTGTTCGAACTCTCCGGAGCTGTCGAACGAGGTCCTTCTCGATCCGGGAACTATTTGTTATCTCACTTTCCTTCTGCTTATCTTTGGTGAAAGTTCCAATTTTCCCTTTGGCGATTTTGAAGAAAAATGAAAAAAAAAAAAAATCAACCCAACTAGTATTTTACAACCGGGCGAAGGACGTTTGGCAAATATGTAGTTAAACGAAAGCTGGTGGCTCCAGAGATAAAAATTTTCCCACTAAGCACTTCTGCGGTCGGTGGGGCAAACGAGTTGCAGTGCAGGACCGTCGTGAGCTCTCGTTTCCGCTTCTATTTTCTTTGATTATTTTATTATCTGCACAACGTTTCGGAAGGAAAGTTTTCCCCTTTTTTCTTATTTGTTGTCCTACAACTCATTCGGAGGTGGGGAATCTTCCTCTGAAATCCCACAGATGAAACGGCGATTGCAATCTTCAAATGGGTGTCAGTTTGGTGTCACCAAAAGCGTCGGTCATCGCAAAATGAATCTTCCGCTACAGCCACCAGACCGACCGCATCCAACTAGAAGTGGTACAAAATGGTACTTCCATTGCTGTTTCTTACAGAACAAAATCTAGTTTTATGCTTCCGGAAAAGTTTTATACCCCGAAATCTGTGTTGATCGCGATGACTGCTGCTTGTTTTACGGTGATTGGTATTTTTCCGTGGTCAGGGGGATGTGACTGCAAACAAAATTGGAAATATTGTTTCGTTGTATCTTTTCCGAAAAAATCATAATATTTACCGCTCATGTTCTGCCTTTCATTGATTTTCATGTTTCTTTTAAACTATTCATCATCTTCGAAAATTTGATATATTATATTATCTTTTTATCAAATTTTTCCAATCCTGAAAATACGAAAATGTCGATGATATTTTGAAGAAGAATTTAAGCAAACAGAATCATTGATATTTCTCAAAGCACAAGTCAAGTCGTTTTGCTGTCTTCAACAAAGCTTTTAAGTGAGTGACCCGAAGACTTTCTTCAATGATGTCAGAAAAAGTTATTATTTTATCGAACTCTAAAATTGTTTACAGCAAAGGTTGAGGTTCGAAGAGTACCCGCATAATCTTATAAAATCGGAATTGTTGCGTCTCCCAAAAAATGTTGAAGCTCCCCAATATTCACTTCAGACATTTTCGATTTTCGGAATAAAATTTTAAATGATCTTTAAACGTTCCAAAGATTTCTAGTAAGTAGATAGATGTTGTATACCAAACCTTTACTTTTTTAATTCTGATATTTTACAGGACCGTAGCGAACCGAGAATACCGGGAAATTCTTTGGAATTTTATCGCATCACCGGAAAACCGAGAAAAAAATCGCAAATTTCAGCACATCACATTTTTGTCACATTTTTGTATCAGTGTCACTAAAAAAAATACTCAGACAAGACAGTATTCAAATGGACTCTGCGCTAGAAGTTATTCTAACAATCCCAACGGTTTAACAGAGCCGAAAACAATTAGCAATCGTCCCATAGACCGGACGGCTTCCTCCCATAAGACTTGTCCGGTTGATTACCATAAACTTGGCAAATAAAAAGGTAATCCAAACTGCGCCGTCCGGCTTCTTCCGAAACCACCTCGTTTTTCACCCACCCATCTCATTGACGAAGTTGCATCTCATTAGCCCAGCTAGAACCGACAATTCTTACAAAGAAACCGAAGAATTAGTTGGTTCAATCAGCAAGGGATTTGTGTGCTTGTTCCGCACAGATTAGCATATCGAGTCACGCTCTCTGTGCTGAAGCAGGAAAGGAAAGAAATTAAAATCAAACCTACCAGACGCTAACACATTTGAGAAAGGATAATGGGCATCTAAATCGAGGAATAATGCTGACGAATAATGTTGGTCGGAATTGGTGAAATGGTTTCAAGAAAAATTTTCTTTTATTTGAGTAGTTTACGGGTTAATTATTCGTTAAACTTCGGATCTTAGAATGACTGAATTAAGAATACCAAATTAGTTAAAAAATCTACTTAAGTCAATAAAGAACACGACTGCCTGATGGAATCTCATAGGAGCAAATAAAGTTGAACTTCTTTATGAAATTCAATTTTTCTAAATTTATAGTGTATTATTCATTTTTACATATCTTGAAACAGCTGAAATTCCATAATTTCCATTAAGATCTTGATTTCACATTTGTACATGTCCACATTAAATTTCATTTCAGTCCAAAAATTGTCAACAGAAGATTTAGTTAAATATAATTATGTCTGAATTGTTATAAGGCGCCACATAAAATTTTGAGAACCCATTTAGAAACTGCTCAATTGTCAATTTTTGCTACGGTTTACTCTCTGGAGCCACTGTCTAGTAATCTTGAGCAAACTTGTTCAAAGAAATTCTATGACTCAAATCTCTTTAAGTTCATAGGAATAGGCTTATATATTATCTATGTAATAAAGTTATTTTTATTATTTAAACTATGAAAGTTTTGATTTTGAACAAACGCTTCGCGAAGCACCAGTTTCTCCCTAGGCACCCAGCAGTGATGTCAACTGAATTTATTGATTTTCAATGCCAAAAGACATGAACTCATTCAAAACCTTATAGTTTTTTATTTTGTCTAATAACATACGAAGTTACGATCTTCGACAAAGTTGCTAAGCGTAGAATTTTCTTTAAAGAATTTATAAATTGGCACAAAAATCATAAACAGGCTCCGTTCCACAGAAAAAACAAAAATGATGTTGTCAATTTTTCCATACCAACCTGAAAGTTCAAATTTACTCATGTAAACGTTTCTTAAAAATTCTGCAAAAAATTATGGATGAGTTTTGAACCAAAACGAGGATTTTTAGACCCCAGGGCTTGAGAAATTAAAAAATGACCCCAAAACGACTCAGCCTTGTGTACAATCAATAAAATCAATGGTGGTATGTTTTAAGCAAGAATCATGGTGTGAATGATTATTTCATATGCTAATTTCTTAAAACTTGAGTGAAGAAGATCAATAAAAGAGGAATAACCAACAGGACTTTCTATCTGAACAAGCAACGATTGTACATCATTTGTAACTTCGCAAAATTTCTTTAAATGTATTTCTTTTCGGATCTGATTCCTGTAGCGCTGAAGTGATCTCGCGGATAGTTTTGGATTGCCAGGTGTACTGGGTTCGATTCCCGGTATCGGCAAGAAAACTTTTGGATTTGAATCCCATAAGTTTGCCGGCATGAAAGTTGTGGCGTTTCGCCTTATAACTGACTATATCTTAAATAAGAATTTTGAATCAGTTGCAAGCTGGCCAGTTATATATACAGCTGCTAGAATACCTGTAAGTAAACTAGCCCACCGGATTGACTCGTTCTTCAAAAATAAACCTACATCAACAAAAAATACATTCACTCCATAAAAGTTCATACGAAGCCATGGGGTCCGGATATGTTGTACGCGCGGTGCCTTGGAGATTTGTCGAATTAATTAATCTTAACATGCTTAGGCAGAAACTGCGGTGAATTCGTGCACCCATGGTGGATAGCAAACAAAGAGCATTTATTTTGGATCTGATTCCTAAAAAAATATCATTTATTCAAAAAAAAACACAACGGATACATAAACGACTAAATGTTATTGTACAAGATATGTAGTTGTACATAACACAAAAAAGTTTTAAATTCGTTCAGGAAAAAACGGATTTAATTCAAAACCACTCAGCTTTACTACATGACAATTATTCTGTTGTCACTGAACTGACTTTCGAAACCAAATGTACCATTGAACGCACTCGCGCAATGACAGCAGTAGGATTTGAAGATGAGTTCGAATGTAGGTGAGAAGTGAGTTCAAAAGTCTAGGCGGGAAAATAAAATCGAGATAGATTGTAAACAAAACAAAAACTATTGAATTTTGATGCAAGTATTGTAGTCTGGTGATCCGAAGAAAACTAAAGCTAATTAGTGCACAGTAGTTATTGTGAAATTCGAATAAGGAGTGTTCATTTTATAAAACGGACACCTAGATGTTACGATAAAAAGGTGACGTTTAACCCAAATTTGACGAAACTGGTTTCATCGTGTATAAAAGTTTGTTGACAAAGCACTGACATATTTTTTTGTGAGAAAGCGACTGGATTTCGTAAAATGGGACGAATTTATAAAGAAACCCGTGTTTTTATTATTCAAAAAGTACTGCTCAGATGGACTCGTGTAGAAACATTGCAAAGCTTGTGAAACGATCGAAGTCTGCGGTTTATCAAATCATCAGGAAGTTTGGAGAGCACCATTCTCTTGAAGATTTGCCAAGATCTGAAACCAGAAGAGGCACCGTGAATCCACAAATCGAGAAGAAATGTGTTGAGCTTTTGTTGTCACATGAACACAACTCTGTTCGAAGAATTGCCAAGAAACTGAAAATTTCCGTTGGGCCGATCAAAACATAAAACGAAGGAACCACATTAAGACCTACAGGAAGCAGAGACATCCTAAACGGAGCGCGGAACAGCACGAACGAGCGATGTAGCAACGTCGGAGACTGGATAAGATTTTGAAGAAACAAAGTAACCGTTGCATGTTGATGGACGATGAAACTTATGTGTGTTCAATGGAAGTTAGTCGAAACAGGTTGAAATAGGTCGAAACAAGTAGGAATGGATTTTGACAGTTGGTAATCTGTCTCTTTCCAATTGACTTCGACCGATTTCAACCAGGTCGTCCGTTGAACATACTTACACCAATACTAATGCGTGTTTTGTGCGTTTTGCACACGAATCACACACACACACACACACACACACACACACACACACACACTCACACACACTCACACACACACACACACACACACACACACACACACACACACACACACACACACACACACACACACACACACACACACACACACACACACACACACACACACACACACACACGCGCACACACACACACACACACACACACACACACACACACACACACACACACACACACACACACACACACACACACACACAGGGCCGTAGGAAGAACTGACTCATGGGGGGGGTTTTGGTGACTGATTTTTGTCTATGATATTTTGCCCAACAATGCAGTAATAGAACAAATTAATTAACTATTAGGTACTTTGCATTGATACTTTTTGCATTGAATCGAAACTTTAGAAAATTTGTTTTAAACCTAAAAGGTGGGCTAAATTTTTGTAATGAAACCTTCAGTAACAAAATATGGAATCAACTTTCCTCAATGGTTAAAATCTTTGAATTTGTTTATGACTCTGGTAGATCAAACTTATTTGATTTCAGTATAAAATAAGTTTTTTTCAAAGAGAACCTTCAATTTTTTGAAAGAAAAAAAACTTATTCTGTACTTAAATCAAAGAAGCCCAATCTTCTAAACTCTTTTGCATATTTAAAAATTTTGTGGATCAAATTTTCTTGATGCAAACTTGAACCAAATTTATGATTATAGTTTGAAATTTGTCTTTAAAAAAAATTGCAATATTAATAATGTTAAACAATAGACCGAGAGAAAATATTATTTTGTGCAGATTTTTTAAGGCGAAGATCAGGTTGATAATAATCAAAGGTTTGAAGAACCTGAAAAAGGTTTGAAGAAGCTGAATGAAACTATGATTTCAAAGTAGTCGAAGATTCCTTTGAATTCAGCTACAGTTTTTGAAAGACCCAAATACTAGTATTTCACTAGCTACTTGCTAGCATCCTCAGTGGGTTATCGACTTAGTCGACTAAGTCGATAACCCACTGAGGATGCTAGCAAGTAGCTAGTGAAGTACTAGTATTTGGGTTTTTCAAATACTGTAGCTGAATTCAAAGGAATCTTCGACTACTTTGAAATCATCAGGTTGATGTTTCTTTAACAGGACAAATTTTCCATAAGGAATTAATTCAATAATGGAAATCCTGTGGATGGTTTTTTTGAAATAAAATTTGTTTTTTCCATAAAACAAAACTAAACAAATTAACTCAAATTCTTCTTTGTATTTGGGATTTTCACCTAAATTGTGTGAACAAACTAATTTTTATTAATAATTTGAACTCTGAAAGTTGAATTGACAAGTAAAAGTTTATAATATTTTTATTTCCTCAATAATTTTATGTTGATTGTAAAACGCGTTTACAAGCTTTTTTCTGAATTTTGAATCTGCATTCTGTATCTGAATCCTGAACCTGAATTCAAAAATTGAACTGTGAATCTGTTTCCGAATTTCTATACGATTTTTGAAATGTACAAAAAAAAAAAGATTTCCGAGACCTAATTTCAGATCAGAATTCAATGAGCCATGTTTGAGAGCCCTCATTCATGAATCTATAATTTCAGTTCTGTAGTTCTGGTTTAATCTTTATTCATTATTTAAATTATTTATTTTTAATCTGAGTTAAAAAATGAATTTCAAATGATGAATCTGAATCTGAATTTTAAATCTTAAATTGCAATTTATATAGCAGCATGTTTGAATTTTGTGAAAGAATTAAGGTTAAAAAAATTCGAATTCAAATATAAAAAAAATCTTTTTTTATATTCGGAAAACTATTTTCAAAACATTGAAAATGTATATGATTTCCGAAATACATGAATAAAATTCGATATGAAAAGCAAAACCAAATTTGAACCAGGATTCCAAAGCAGCTTTTCATTTCTAATTTCTGATGATTATTCGAACAGAAAAACAAGAATCCTAAACTAGATACAGAATCCGAAATACGAAAAGAGAAATAAAACTTTGGTTATGGAAAATCAGAACCTCCGATATGGTTTTAATTTAATTTTAAATTTAATTTTCAGACCAGAAATTCTATGAACCAGTGAGAAAATTTTGAAAATCGGTAGCAGAATTTTGAACTTGGGATGGGTTTTTGAGGTTTTCGCATTAGTTTTGAGTCTAGATTGTTACTCTCTTACTACTTTATAATAATTTGATTATGAATTTAAAATTTTGGGTGTAGAGTACATTACCTCGCTTGTTTTTTGGACCTTCATGGGGGGGGGGGGTTTAACCCCCAAACCCCCCCCACCCCCGTTCCTACGGCCATGCACACACACACACACACACACACACACACACACACACACACACACACACACACACACACACACACACACACACACACACACACACACACACACACACACACACACACACACACACACACACACACACACACACACACACACACACACACACACACACACACACACACACCTTCAAAATGAGGGGTGTTCAGGTTTTTTAAATGCAAAATTGAAAGAAATACGCCAAGTCGATATTGACCAAATTTTGACCGCATCATCCTTTTTTATCATATTATGTTTCTAAATTTCAAATTTTGAATGTAGAATAGAATACCTCGCTTGCTTTTATTAGATCCTCATGGTGAGGGGGGGGGGGGGGGGTTTAACTCCTAAACCCTCCTCCCGTTCTAACGGCCATGCTCCATAAGCATGTTTTCTTAATTTGTAAAATGTAGATTTTCGAAAGTACTTTTTTTTTAAATTCATTATCGTGTTGTTATTTCTCCAATTACAGTCCTTCTTAAACGCTGTTGCAACGATACTTTCCAAGAGATTCATACTAAACCAAAAGAGAAACGTACAAATTTGAATTGCACTTACTCTCTGGAGCCACTCCACTTATGACTTGTTTTATCTCAAACAATTTAACCTTATGTTTTGGAAAGAATGTGTGTTTTACCAAATTACTTACCCTTATAAAAAGTCTTTGTAAAATTCGTTTAAACAATACTGAAATAAGGCAGATTGTGTTGAGGATGGTGAAAATCTCATCAGCTTGTATTAACAGTCCATGAACGAACGATTATCCATCAAACAAGCTTTCCTCAAAAAGTCAAGCAGTGAACCTGTTTGCCTATACAACGGCAGCTTCAAAGACTCAAACTCCCTTACCAGATGATTTTTGATGTCGCAATCATCATGCTGTTTAGACCCATTTTCGTCATAAAAAGGAAAACCCTGACCTTCTATTTTCGTCCCCTGACCGAAACCATCATTTTGTGAACCCAATCAACCATAGAAAGCTTACTTCCTGACCAAACAAAAAGACCATTATTTTTTCATGTGCTCAGCAGCACACCTCAACGGGTTAGGAAATTTATCGCAATGCATCAGTGCGAGTTTCCAAAGTCCACTTCATTAGATCCCGCGCAGACGACACGGTTACGCCGGATATTACTCCACACTTCCGCCGACAGCTCGAGTATTTATAGGTACGAGTAAGTTGTTCGACATCATAAACTATAAAAGTTATCCCATTCGGAAGAAAGCTCACCCCCAACCCACTTCTCAACTTTGGCTGGGCGCTGCGATTAAACTGCAATTTCCCGCTGTGTGTTTGTGAGCGCACATAATTTTACGTAATCGCTTCCAGCCATCCAGCCATATATGGAGGAGGTAGGAAGCTCTTTCATGCTGTCGCTGTCATTAATCTCGAAGTGAAATTGGGGGCGGTGGCAGCCAGCAGAGTCGTTAGGACCGCGTGATGCCAACCGATTAATTGACATTTTCCCAGTCGCTGATAGTGCTTATCGCGGAACCAACGAACGACGACAGACGCTCGATGCTCGTGTCATTATTAGCCACCTACAACGGCAGTCATCGTTTTCCATTTCAAGTCCTGTCCCCAGCAGACGCATAACCAAACCTACCAGAGCAAAAGACGACGCACGCGAGATTGTCAACGCGACGACCGATAAATGGCACATTTTATCGCGCTGAGTTTTGCTCCCTCGCCAACTTTCTTCCAAGTTTGTTGTTTTCTTTGTTCGAAGAGGGGGTGACAGTTGATGGTGGGGAAAATTATACGTCAAATGATTATGACTTTTCCATAGTGTAGTTACCGGCACGATTAATCCCAGCTAACCACATACAAATGTCGCGCTTTACACAATAGCAGAAATGGATGTTTTTTTCTTTCATTCAACATAAAGGCATTCTATTCATACACACTATTAATTTTTTGGTGTAAATTTATGTCAAATTGGATGCACAAAATTGAAGCATCATTTTTGACGTAAAATTACACTTGAGAAGACAGAAACGCTTGAAGACATAAATTGCCGAAGACATAAATTTACATAGATTAAGGTGTAAATTTATGTTATATTGGATGCACAAATGTGAAACATGACATTCGACATAAAATTAGAGCTTTTTTGATATAAAATTGCGTCCTACTAATTTTTGGAGATATGAGCTTTCGGAGAAACATTAATGCATAAAAAACTGTTATATTTTAAAACTGTTATATTTTTTACATTTTAAATCAACATAATTTGCATGCAGTGCATTATTAAGATGCACCTTTACAAAAATTTCGAACTTTTTCGACCCCAAGTCTATAGACCTACTAGCGATAATTCACTGCATTTACTATCGGTAACAAACAGCTTCGAATTTGGTTCTCATCCGGGAAGTTCGAACGACTGGCGTTGCAGGAAAAGCTGTGATACTAGCACTGAAGTTATCACAGGCTGAACGATGTTGTTGGTATTGGAATTGTTACTGGATCTAGCATAAAAGTCTTCGTGCAAACCATCATCAAAAATTTTCTTTAATTTCTGAATGATCATGATAACAAATATATCTTTCGTTTGAACATAGCCGTCATAACTCGGTTCACGATTCCTCAACTGTTAAAAAGATAAAAGACTGTTAGCGTTGCAAGAAAAATATTCAGCAGTGATAATTATACCTGAGTCATGAAGAGAAGTTAGTCAAACTCATTGACGAAAGCACTAATTAGCATAGACAACAATAAGTGAGAAGCCCATTTATCGTTGCGCATACTGGCAGAGGGATCACTATTTTCGGTACTAAGCAAGCGTCGATCATTAGAGGTCCGGGTTTCCTTCTTTGGATATTTTGCTGTTATCATTGCTACCGGTAAAATTTTCCCGTAATTGACCTCTTCCGGTTTCGTGTTTTCAACTCGTGTGATCGACCGCCCAGCTTTTCTTTTCGAAATTGGATCAACATCGATGTAAATTGCACATCGCAATGTTTGTCGCCGATTTCTGTGTTGTTGGGAGTAGTCATAATGTGCCCCGTTCCATTTGAGCAAAAAAGTTTCATCGTACTCGCCACGGAATTACAATCCGACACCGGCCCCTCGAACGTTGACTGTAAAATAGAATGATAGTAACTAAACAGTCAGGTCTGGTTATATCCGATCATCATATCAAAGTATGAATGGCGACACGGATTCACTGTTCTCAATTACTTACTACTGGAACACGGCTCCTGGACACTCTTTTTATAACGTCATCTGGTTCTTGATAAACACGGTCAACACAGATTTTTCGCATTGCAAAATGAGGTAAATCCTGGAAACTTGCGGGTACTTTCATTTTCTTGGATGCGGGTGTCAGGGATGTTCCTGCCCTCATTTTTAAATCCTGTAAACCAAATTGATTAAAAAAATTTAAAAGGAATTGGAAAATTGTATAGTATTTACGTGAAGCGTTACCTTTTGGCAAGATTTGGCAAGATATTGGCGAAGATAAATGATCCATTTTGGTTTAACGATACTTAAGTTTGACCGATCGCAAACCTAGAATCGTTTTGAATTAAAAATTCTTTCAAAAAAAAACTCGGGATGAAATTTGAAGTATCGCAAAAAGTAAACAACTGGCTTAGACTTCAAAATACACCCTCAAACAAAATTTGTTATTTGTAATTTTAAACGCCTTTGTTTAGACAAAGCACTTACCTATTTTGGAATATGATAACAAAATTTGTTTTGTTTTCCTTGTTAGAGCAAGTTCACTCGTATTGGAAGAAAGTGGTAGAAATTTTGATACTTCAAGAACATTTTGAAAATTTTAAAATGTCAATTTTTTTCAAGATCTGCGACCGTCAATTTCTGTTGTTGTTGTTGTGTTTTAATTTTATAAGCTCATATCGCCAATCAATTTTCTTTACAACACTATGTCTATTTTCGCATGCTGTGATGCAAAAATAGTTGGATTTATATCAGATACGCCTGAAATAGAAACAGTTTTGTCAAAAAAATTGACGGCATCAGATCTTGAAAATTGTTTGCATTGTAAAATTTTCAAAATGTGCAGTAAGTGTCAAAATTTCTACCACTTTCTTCCGACACGAGTGAACTTGCTCTTAGGAACAAAATAGCAAGTATACCAACAGGCGCTTAAACTGTCTAGTATTTATGTTCTTGACTAAATAAAGTGGCTTGGCTTTCGTCGTGATGCTGTCTATGTAAAGGCGTTTAAAATAATCATTTCGGGCCAATGGATATGAAAAAAAAATTGCATAAAATTATTTCGAATCGGGAAAGTAGCAGTTTCTTATCATGCAATTACAACCGAGCATTATTTTAAAGATTTCCCAGCTTTGATAGAGAAAATCGAACCAAATAGAATAAAATATTCCTTAACATCCTCTTCAAGAGTTAACCATTCCTAGTCCTGGTTGTTGCTTCCGATAGGTACCGGGTCGTTGTCTTCGACAAACACCTACGAAATATGAGCCAACATGGGTCATGGTCACTTGTTTCACCTGACAAGCATTTTCCTGATTTGAAAACGTTGGTTTTTTTCCCACTGATTTCGGAAATTAGTTAACGTTGTGTTGAGTTTCTGCAAATTTGTTGTTCCGCTTCTCCGAAATTAATCAGCGACCGAAAAGTGTCCTGATATTCAAAAGCAGTTACTAGGTTCTCGATTTGTTCGGAACTATTTAGGTATAGTCCATCCACCAATTTCGATTGAATCAGCTGTAAGATAATTTTGTAGTTGAAAAAAATATTGCCGTTCGACTTACTGTTGACATTATTGTTCTCCGGATGGCTTCCCTATTAAAGCCCTTTTAAAGGGAGCTAACGCCGTTCTAGTTAATCGCAAACCGGTTAATTTGTGTACCTGGATAACCAAATAGAGAAAATTTTAATAACGAATATAAAACGATTGCAAAAATAGCAGTACATACTTACAAAACTTTGCAATAGCTCCAGCTCCACCAACGATTCCAAACGGCTGACTGACTGACAGTTGTGTTTTCATTTAGGTGTTGAGTGGCAGATGGGATGTCTTAATTTTATGTTCTCGGGTATAAATTTAGCTTCGAAGAAATGTAAAATTATATCTTTTGGGATTCAATTCTCACTAGATTGAGTAAAACTTGTTTGAGAGTGTATAGCTTAGATTATAAGAGCAAGTTCACTGGTTGAGATGGAGTTGGAAATTTCGAAGGTTTACAACACATCACAACACATTTGACGTACACCGGTGTTGGGAAAATCTGATATTCGAACAGTTTCGTGCTGCAAAATTTGTATCGTATAACACTTTTTGGCTGAAGGTGATAGAAAAACACGATATTTTGCAACACCGAACCGAGTGATAGAGTCGGCCAGGGTGAGTACGTAGGGTGTGTTAATTTACAAAAACACGGAATCGATCATCTTGTGACAGGGCAGGGTGGGTACAGTACCCACCCTGTGACAGGGCATCGTGATGTTTACAAAAAGGAAGAGGCATCAAAGTATATACCAGCGAAGGTAGCACGCACAGAAAAAGTTGTTTTCCTCCTGCCGATATTAATCAGTCAGCAAACCGAATTTATCGAATAGTATCGATAACCATTTTATTGAACCAGATTGTGTCGTCTGCAGAGTTCCATGTGAGTCAAGGTTTGTAGTTTAAGATTACATTAAAAGGAATAGGTTATTAAATATCTTTTTTGTTTCAATTAACGTCCAGAAACAGTTTAACTTTTACAATAAAACAAAACATGTTAAATAATCTATATTTCAGATGCCTTATTATTGTGCCGTGAAAGGGTGTGGGAACAAAGCTTCCAGGAACCCGAACTTGGTTTTCCACAATTTTCCACGGAACACACACCGTCAGAGGCAGTGGATCCAATTTTGTGGACGAGAAGAAGACTGGGTCCCGCAAAAAAGTCAGGGAGTCTGTTTAAAACATTTTAGTGAAAGCAGCTACGACGAGCTTTATCGAATACGACAGCAACAGATAGGTGCTACAATGCGGAGAGTTTTAAAACCCAACGGTAATTTATTATTGGTATCTTATTGACCTGACTTTCGTTAAACAATTTTTCCAGCACTACCAGGGATTGACCAATCTACTGTTACCTCTAATGATGGTCGTGTTCGTATTCATAATAATGACCCGGGAGAAGGTTCGTTGATTTTTTTTTCATAAGAAAAAGAAAACAGTGTTTTAGAGAATTTTAAATGAATTTTTAATGCTAGTTGCACATTGTGAACAAAGGTGTCAGATCTGACCCTCATCTGACCAACTGAAAAAACTAGCGAAGAGTATTATTTGGAATTTTAGTGTTACATGGTGTAATTATTTTGTATAAAACCTAAATTTTATTCATATTCTAGTGTATGTAACAATTTCCTTGTTCTTCCTCAAATGCAGGATCATCCGGAACAGGTTGTAAAGACATGACCCTTGCAGCCAGATTTAATGCAGTGGAATGCGAACCACAGACTGAGCAGGAGCAGCGCATTTCAGAGCTCACAAACGAAACGCGAAGTTTAGATGTCCAGCCGGAGCAAAATGAAAACGCCGAAGAATCCCTTAAGCGGGAACTTGCTTTGTCCAAAATGCAAAATCAACAGCTTCAACAACAAATAGAAAATTTGAAAAAAGCTAAATCAAATTTAGCTAGCCAACTAGCAAACGAAACTCATCTTTTGGAGCAAAATCAAAACGCCGAAGAATTGTGTTTTATCTAATTTAGATCGAAATAACGATTGATCAATTTAATGATGAATCTTTATAATGTATTAATATTTTTTTTTTTCGTAATTTTACTGGTATTATAATTTTAATAAATTTAATTGCTGTAAGGGTTGTAATTGTCCGCCTTGATTCTGCAGGTCCAGCTGGAATGGACCCCCACCACCGTCAAACAATCCGGTATAAATATCAACAAATTAAAAAAAAAACAGCAATTCGTTGTGTCAGCATCTGGAGATAGAGATGTTTCTCCTAATAATCCTGAACTGATCGCCGGCGAATCTGTTTAAAAACTCATGGCCCGAGCAATGAAACCTATCGCTTAGATCACTTTTTCCTATCCTATTTCTGTTTCTTACATGCTCATGACCCGGGATCCTTTGTAATCAAAGGCTAAACCTGCAAAACAAACAAAAAATTAAAGACTATTTAGCCGATATGGGATGGTGGAACTTACCTCGAGTGCTGCGTGTAGATTTCCTGATTCCGTCCCGCATGTGTTTTTTTATGCTAGTTGAATTCCGGTCATGAGTCATCGAAATAAACTGGCCGAATCAGTTCCGCGCCTGGTGCGCTTCCGTCGTGGGAGAAAAAAAACTGTTTCCTTGTGACTGGTATACTGAACTGGCCGCTGCTGCTGCTAATCAAACTGCGTTCGCTTCTTGTGGTTTTGATGAGAATGGTGGCTGCTGCTGTGGTGGCGGTGTCTTCTTCCGGAATGTTCCGGAATCTACTACGACCTGTACGCGGGGTAGAAAAAAATGAAATCATCACTAAACTAAACAATTATTTTTCATCTTACCTCCATCGTTAGCGATGCTTTCGACCTCGGTACACTCGGTTTTCAATACTTTTATGGCCATTTTACGGTTTTTCTGGCCAAATAACTTAATTTTCGCACGCTTTTCCTGAATTAGAGTTGACTGTTGTCAATGGATGGTCCACTATAGATTATAAATGACGTCAAACTTTTAACCACACAGTTAGAAAAATCCTTGTAGATTTACATGCAACAGCATGGGTAGAAAGGAATCGGCTATTTGCGTGCGATAAACCGGCATATTTCATGTAAATTTTCATGAGCATTCAATGCTGTTATTTATTGTAGGTTTACATTATTTTGATCGTTTTTCGTCAGGGAATATTTTACTTATTTGAAAAAAAAAACTGGCTTTTTACAGAGAAAGAGATTTATTTCACGTTTTAAAACTCACCGTTTGAAGATGAACACTTGAACCAAACACTTTGAAAAAGGTATCGAATAATTATAATTATTGATAGGATACATTTTTTTCTCCCGATTCTTCCGACGCGTCGTCGTCGTCGCGACGACGGAAGCGAAGGCTGGGGCAATGATTTCACATTCAGCTCCATCGCATCATACTCCATCGATTTCCTGTCAAGGAACGTTGTTAGTTTGAAAATACGGTATTGTTTAATGATATTTCTTACCTTTGTTTGTCGCAAATTAGTGCACACGACCAGATTGAACAAGAAATTGATGAAGTTCGCCTGCGTTGGGAATCCAATAGGAACGAAAACAAAACAGAGTTGGCAAACTGACATTGACGCTGGATTTTGCATGCGGTGACATGTAAAGTTCATCTTAGCCTTTAGATGCTATACTCTTTTTCATATTTTTCGTGGCGATGATGTGAAAACGTGCAATGTAAGATTACATTTTTCTTTCTGTGCACTACCAACGCACACTTGTCTCATCATTACTTTTCGTTGATATTCCTTAACCCGAATCGAATCACAACACCGGGCTGTCAAAATTTAGCGCTCCGTCTCCACCCTTCCACCACTGAGAAACTTTTGGTACCCCTTGCCTACTTTTCCTCAATATGCACCCACCCTACTGTACTCACCCTGGAGTCGGCGTTGCAATACAGTATTCGTGCATGAAACGCTTAGGTGCTGCCATCTATCTTACGCTCAAAACCTCAGTTGAGGGGAAAATAAAGGAAATTGAGCAATTTCAGGATTTAAACATAAAGTGATATTTTCTTTTTTTTTAATCTTTTATCACTTAAATTGATACGAATTGCAATGAAGTTAATCAACTCTTTAAAACTTACAGCCAATTTTTTTCATGCCCTTGCCAATCGAATACATTTTGAGGCGCAGAGATGCCAGATAGCTGGGTGAATAAATAAATTATGTTTGTATGTTTTGTTTGAGCGGTTTTCGAGAGTAGGAAATTGTTTCGCTTTTTTATTTGAAAAAGATATTCCGTCGGAATGTCCGGTAACAAGTTCGGAACGCCGTCTTTAATGGATCCATCATCTTTAGAAAACGGAACCCACGCTGTTGATTCGACAAGTGTCAATCATATCAGACGTAAGGCGTCGTATCGGGAGTAAAATTCAGCTTGTGTCTGAAATATCTATACTTTTTATTTGTCACTTACTTAATTATCACTTTGAAAATGAAAGTTTTAGAAAGAGTTCAAAAACTTTATCAACTCGTGTAATCAAATGCCCTCCAATACAAAACTCCTAATTCTGCAGAATACAGTTTAATATTGGGATGCATTATAACTTAAACAATACTTATTCATACATCTAAATTATAAAATTTTAATATTGACACTACTATTTCAAGTTAATGATCAAGTAAAATGAATTTGATTTCAAATTTCAAACGGTGAATTCAAAATACAAAAAGTCAGTAAAATTACTGAAAAGCAAATTCTCTTGGCATCGCTGGTTGCTTTCAATTTTATACCTTCGTATTCTATCACACCGGTGGACGGCCAACCTTTTTGGTCTATATTTCACGATAGAAAAATTCCCATCTGTGCTACAGACGTCAAAATTCCTACCACTTTTTCCCAACCCCATTGGACTTGCTCTAAATGATGTAAAATTAAATCTTTCCTATATTAGATCAAAACAAAATTATGTTTCGAAGCGTTCCTGGCTCGTGTAATTTTACAAATTTTTTGGTGTGTAGGTTTTCATTCATCCGAATCGATAAAACTATAAAGGATTTCCCAACGCCAGCTTACCCATAAGGTTTTTTTTCTTGAAAATTAGATTATAAGTAGTTGAATAGAGAGAGTAAAAGTTGAAGGCTAAAAACCCTCTAAAAATAAACATATAAGACAACAGTAGTTGAATAGTAGTTTTTTTAAATACGCTGTACAAGCCCCCATAGAAGATTATTCAAGAGTTATTGGTAGAGAAATAATAATGGTAAAATAGCCAGATTGCCCGGTTTTATCCAAGATTGCCTGTATATTTAAAACAAAATTTGGGAACAGTTCAACCCGGCCTGGTTGGCCGGATTCCATTGGAAAAATGACCGGATTTTTCCCGGTTTTGTTTACCTTATTTGGCAAATCAAACAAAAAACTGGGTTGTAAATTTTTTTCTATATTTTATACCTCCAGAACGAAACTTTTTTAGCTTGTTTTATGAAAATAATCATTAATGTACAATTTTAAATCTGTCGATGAGTTTTGATAATTTTTTTTTTATTTTTTTTCTTGATTTTTTTGAGTATTTTCTGGGTTTTTACAAAACTTGCCCAGATATTGTCCGGATTTTTGGTTGCCAATTTGAAAATCAAATGCCCGGATTTTGCCTGGTTTTTATAAAATGTCACCCGGATACGTGCTGAAAGAAATCTTGCAACCTTATGTCAGTATGATTTTTTTTAGAAGAAAGAATCCACAAGTAGAGTGGCTCCAGAGATTAAGTCCCAGATAGAAACTTTTTTTTGTTTTTTAGAAATCACTTGAAAAGTTTTGATATTTCAAACTAAATATGGGCTGTGCTGATAAAAATACTATGTTTTTGTTGTTTTCTAACTTTAAATTGCATGAGAAAATTTTCAACGTTATGCTATTTATGTAGGTGCAAAAA
Source organism: Uranotaenia lowii (assembly GCF_029784155.1). Lineage (NCBI taxonomy): Eukaryota > Metazoa > Arthropoda > Insecta > Diptera > Culicidae > Uranotaenia > Uranotaenia lowii. The sequence continues at coordinate 32,706,464 of NC_073692.1, forward strand.
TTCGTGACAATCTGTCCAAGTGGTTACCAAGATAGATTTCACGCATGGAATGCTTCTTTCTAATCTTTTTGTGCGAACCCTGCGATTTTAGTTCCACTCAAATTAGTCCACTATGTCTTTAATGTTGCTGAACAGTGGTTATTGAAAATAACTTGTTGATTTGGCTGTCGAACATTGACTTACTATATTTTATTTCTTAATAACTTCATGCCTTCTAGGATGATGGCACTCCAGCTTCAATCGGTCGGCCGGTAGATTTCTTCGACTCCACAGCAATACCGGTAACTTCTCCAAAGCGTTCCGAAGGGACTCTCTTAGTCGCTCTCGTTGGCCGTCGCGGTTCAGCAGGTGTTTCGAAATTCCCAATGGATTCCAACGATCCCTCACCTTGATTTTCGGTTTCTTCGGATTCTTCTTCATTGGCAGTATCGAAACCATCTAAATCTGCCGCATCGTTGTCGTTCTCAATTTCCTCCAGCGTCTCATGAACGTAATGTTTCAAAATTGAGTGAAATTCGACGATATTCTACTCCTGAATGACTACGGTGGACGTTTTAACCAGATTTCGCCTCTCACTTAGGGCGATCGCATTCCGGTTCCGGCGGCCTAGCTTCTCGTTGCTTTCACGTTTGCAATCCTTTGGATGGACCTCGCCAGCCAGGGGGATAACTTTGTTCGGTTGCTTCAAAACGTACAGACCTTGTTTGAGTGTTGCTATGGCGGCGGTTTGGTTGCCATGCATCACCCGGCAACCTTGTTTTTGAAAATAACAGTTCCATTTTCCTGCACCAGTGACGGAATCGACAGGAGATTTGTAACCAACGTGGGTGCATAAAATGCCTTACTCCGCTTGATTTCCGTCTTCTTGCCTTTGTCGTCGATGCACTGGATCAAACAGGGATCTTCACCATTTTCTATCCGCCAGAGTAACGGTTTTTTATTTGCTCTCGTTCACCTCCAGAAAATAATCTCGGTTCGCGACGAAATGGCTTGTAGCGCCCGAATACCCAATCTACGAATAAGAGGCTTCTATCTTACTGGCCGTCAATGCAAATGAATCTGCCTTTCCCTTCTTCAGGATCGGTTTCGGCTCATTCTCGGAATTTCAAATTCGCTTACGACACTCCTTAATGATGTGACCAGCTTTCTTTCAGTAATGGCAGGTCTTTTTCCTTACTTGTCCAACCTTCAATGCTGAATCGGATTCAGCACCTTCCTTTTTCACTGCTTCGTCTAACAGCTTCCGTTTGACGAGATCATTTTAATTTGTTTTAAATTAAATTAAATTTATTTTCTTCATATCCTTCACCTCATCCCTTACCCGAATGACAATTGTTAAATATATTAATTCACCTCATCCCTACATAGCGCTTGTCACAAATTTTTTTGAGCAACGAGACCTTCGATGTAAGACTGACATTTTGATGGTGGTTTTCCAACGTCTTCCACACAGAAAGAAAAATGTAATCTTACATTGCACGTTTTCACATCATCGCCACGAAAAATATGAAAAAGAGTATAGCATCTAAAGGCTAAGATGAACTTTACATGTCACCGCATGCAAAATCCAGCGTCAATGTCAGTTTGCCAACTCTGTTTTGTTTTCGTTCCTATTGGATTCCCAACGCAGGCGAACTTCATCAATTTCTTGTTCAATCTGGTCGTGTGCACTAATTTGCGACAAACAAAGGTAAGAAATATCATTAAACAATACCGTATTTTCAAACTAACAACGTTCCTTGACAGGAAATCGATGGAGTATGATGCGATGGAGCTGAATGTGAAATCATTGCCCCAGCCTTCGCTTCCGTCGTCGCGACGACGACGACGCGTCGGAAGAATCGGGAGAAAAAAATGTATCCTATCAATAATTATAATTATTCGATACCTTTTTCAAAGTGTTTGGTTCAAGTGTTCATCTTCAAACGGTGAGTTTTAAAACGTGAAATAAATCTCTTTCTCTGTAAAAAGCCAGTTTTTTTTTTCAAATAAGTAAAATATTCCCTGACGAAAAACGATCAAAATAATGTAAACCTACAATAAATAACAGCATTGAATGCTCATGAAAATTTACATGAAATATGCCGGTTTATCGCACGCAAATAGCCGATTCCTTTCTACCCATGCTGTTGCATGTAAATCTACAAGGATTTTTCTAACTGTGTGGTTGAAGTTCTGACGAACCAACTATTTTTGCCTTTCTCGACTGAAAATCCAATTTTGTTTGTGTCAATTTTTTGTGTAATTGGCTGGTAATTATGTTAATATTTACGTACGGTAAACAAAGTTTGCCGCTATCAGCCACATCACATTCTTCGTTGAAAAGTATTTTCACGGACTTTTTCAGAAAACCAGAACTTGCAAAAACTCCTTTTATTAAAAACCACGAGCTTTACTGAGCTTTCGAGCTTCCATCTCCGTCAGTGCTTAAACTTCATTGGAATTCAAGGCCAAGTTAATGAAAAGGACAGGTCAGAAAATGGCTGCAGAGATTAAGTCTTAATGTAACTTGATCATAATAATGTTTTAGTTCATTAAAAAAAATTAACATTGGAATTCCAATCTTTACAGAAGAGTGAGAAATAAAATTTCTTGGTTGAAAGAATTTCAGTGGCTCTTAGTGACATATTTTTACCAAAGAGTTTTACTGAATGTGTTAGATCTTTTCGATATTAAGGGCTGTCTCAACGGTAGATGCAAAACACGGTTTTCGACCACGCTAAAACATTTCGGCTGGCACCGGTGGCGAATATTGCTGTTTTAGCACAGTTATCGATTTCAAAATTCCCAACAGTTATACGCCTTTGTTCCAAATTCATGCAAATTTGGAACAGGATTTCAAAATATACGACAGACCCGACAGACCGATTTAGTTCACGGTGAGAAAATTTTAGCCAACAATGATTTCTTTCACACACGTTTGAGTAACATTGGGTGTGATAATAGTTTCTTTTTGAGATATTATTTGAATTTTTTTTCGCTTCAACCAGCCTATACGTAACATAAATTGAGAATAGATGTTAAAAAAACCATATCAAGTATAAATAATAGATGTCACATTATTCTCGATTTAATATAATTAAATTAAAAAGCTTTTCATTTGGGCTCGATGAATTAGTGAATCCAGCCAGCGTTCTAAAATTTGAAAAAAAATATACGAAAAGAAAATTTTCATACTTTTTTATCAGTAGTCAAAATGTCTAGCGGTCTTCGGGAAAGTTAATCATTAAGTTGATCTTTATTTTCAAAATATCGACAATGTTTTATAGTTTTCCCAAACAAGTGAAAATTTTGTATAATGATTTTTCACCTATTTTCAAAAGGTATCTCGATAACAAGAGCTAAATAAAATAATCTTACGAAATATAAAACTAGCTGAACGAATTTTTATCAACCAATGCCATTTATTGTAGTTTCCTCGTTGTGTAGTATAGTTGAAATCATTGTTCTGTCAAAAAGAATATTCGTAGAGTTAATTTTAAGACAATTAACCGTGAAACTCAAAACTTATGCAATTTTTCTAATAAAATGGGTTTTTTCTTCTCAATTATTGAGTGTCTGCAATGAAAGTGTTTCCGTTTTAAATTTGCTCTTACACCGGTGGGGAGTAAGTGTTTTAGCCGATTCTAAAATTTCAAATTTTGCTAAAACAGGTATACTTAAAACCAATATTTACGCCTGAACCGTTGCAGGTGCCCTAAGCTTATAATTGCCAATTTTGAGCTTTATTGCAGCTTTTGAGTGTCTTTAAATTCTTCTTTCTCAAGGGCGCACTGGGCCTTAAACCTATGGGAGGACAAAATCAACATCCTTTTCTAACAGTTGTTTTTCGGCTTAATTTCTATTCGAACGACTTTCTATTGAAAAATACAATAAAAACCAACAGACAAATTTATAAGGGTAGATGGATCAGTAAAACATATACGTAGTTTATCAAAATGTGTATTGTAGAGTTTAAAAAACATTCTGAAACGGCTATTATTGTGCTTATGCAATCGGTTTTTTACAGGTTTACTTTCCATAAGATGATATATTTGTCATTTTAAAATATATGTTATTGATAAGCAAATGGTATCGTTACTCACCTGTCACATTCATTTTTTAGTGCAGCCTTTTTAAACAGCATTTTTTTGTGTACACTGTGCAATATTTGCGAAGCAATTGATAGAAAAAAAATATTCAGCTTCGCAAGTTCTGAAATCTATTAAAGAATTTAAATTATTTAGATGATTAAGCTTGATCATGCCACAAGGTAGTTTCATGTTTCTCCAAAATGTTCACAGAAAAATGTGGCTTTCAATTAAAGACAATTTATATAGGGGAGAATGGAGAATTTCTTTTCTTATTTTCATCATATCTTTTTGGGAAAATTTATCGTCTTTTGCATTTTCTGACAGCGTGTAATTTTAAGATTGTGTGCTTCAAAAGTTAGAACGATAAATGAACCCGTAGATGAACTAGAAGCATTTTCGTGAGAAGAAAAAAATCGTGATAATTTTTAAGTTAAAGGAGACTTGATCCCTAATTCAGGGTGCCCTGGCCATAGGCAAAAATCAAGCAAAATCCAAAGACAAAAGGTCCATTGACTATTTTTTGCCATATTATTTCTCATTTCACAGTTTGCATGTATCAGACAAAGAGAATTCTAATAGTTTTTCTACTACTACAGTCATTGCATACTTCAAGGCGTAATTTTCTAGTATTTAGATGAATACAGCATTTTGAGCCCTTTTTAGCAGACAATTTTGTTTAATTTTGTAAACAAGGTTGAATAACTCGAAAAATAAAATTTTTAATTTTTTTTTGAGATAATTGTTGATTTGTTCAATTTGGCACATTTTTCTAGAACATTTGATATTTGTAAGAAATTCCGGTTTCGAGGTATAGCGTAGGAATCAAGTTTCCTTTTTAAATATTATTTTCATGCCTTCTACAAAGTTTTGGATAAAAACATCCAGAATCAAAATTTAGAAAAAAAAAGCGATACGATCATTTTTTGACTATTGCACAGTGCGGAAAAAGCGTATAAAACGCGAAGAAACTCAGTTTCTTCCGTCTTACATGAGCCAAATTGATGAAAATATAGTTCTCTTTAGTGAAAATGCCCGGCAAATCGATTGGACATAGTTTCAGACGCCGCACGCGTTTACGAACGAAAATATAATGCCTTTTTGACCCCTAATTCCCCTATATTTGTAAACAAACCAGAAAAACACTGATTTGGACTACAAAATTTTGAACACAAATAGACCTATATTCTAAGATTTGTTTTTCTGAGGAATCTAATAAAGGCTTTTTGAGACACCGCACGCATCGGAAAAGAAAGTTATGACCATTTTACCTTCAATTCCCCGTCTATTTTTCAATTATTTGAGAAAAAAGCATTTTCTGATTTAAAATTTTTAATCAAATGAGACTTATCTCATGTGATTTTTTTTAGATCAAATGAAGACTTTTTCAGGCACCGCAGGCATCGCAAACTGGAGCTATGGCTGTTACTAGCTTAAATTCCCCTACATTTTTCAACTAATTGAGAAAAAAGCATGTTCGGACCTACAAGTTTTGAACCAAATGAGATTTACCTTGTGTAGTTTTTTTTTTCGAGGAATCGAATGCAGGCTGTTTGAGTGGAGTTATGGACATTTTCCTACTATTTCCCAACATTTCTCAATTTTCAGAGAAAGTATGTTCGGACTTGAAAATTTTGAACCAAATGAGACTTATCTTATGTGATTTTTTTTTGGAAATCGAATGAAGGCTATTTGATCATAAATCAAAGTAATTTGATCATAGATCATAAGAAGCATGTTCGGACTTGAAAGTTTTAAACCAAATAAGACTTATATTTGTGTTTTTTTTTCGAGGAATCGAATAAAGGCTATTTGAGCCACCGAAGCATTTTCGGGTTGGAAAATTGTGAAGAAAATGAGACCTTTCTTGTGTGATTTTTTTTTTTCGAATAATCGAATGGAAGCGTTTTAAGCCACCGCACGCATTGGAATATGGGGTTATGTCTGTTTTAACCATAATTCCCAATTTTTTTTACATTTTGCAGAAAAGCATGTTCGGACTTGATAATTTTAAACAAGATGGGACTTATGTTATGTGATGTTTTCTAAGGAATCGAATGAAGGCTATTCGAGCCACTCCACGCATATTGAAAACATGGATACAATCTGGTGTTATTTTTTCCGAGGGATCGAATGAACGCTATTTGAGCCATATGCATGTTCGGACTTGAAAACTTAAAACCGACTTATCTTGTGCACACTTAATCTTTTCTCCTGTGGTCGGGACGATTTCGTCCTGTATTTTCAACAGCTGAAATTACAGGACGATTTCAGGACAGAAAAAGAGCTCAGGAAAACAACTGTCAAATTTTCCTGTACATTCGCAGCAGTGTTCTCCTGTAAATTGCAGGGAGTTTGAGCACAGTCCTGTAGCTTCGGGACGGCTTCCGTCCTAGGAAATCCATAAAAAAATTTTTTTCAAATTTAAGAAAATGTAAACATTTATTTTCTTTAAGAATACTAGCAAATTTAATGAAAAAGAGGAACTATATGCTCAATTCATTGGGTTTGCAAATATTCTTGCAGAAAACAAATTTTTACATTTTCTTATCGTAAAAATCTATGAGTGAAAAACAAATTAATGGTAGTAATTTTTATTTAGCTTGTCATTGCTGCGTTTTTGGTACTATTTCGATTATTTTTTACATATTTATCACATTTCCGCGATCACTGACTTTAGATATGGGTCTAAATAAATGGTAGAACTGACTGAAAACGCCGGATGGCGGTGCATGATACTCACTGATTTTTGACCTATCAGTAGTTCAAACTGGTCCCTAACAATTACCAATTTTGGTGCCGCAAATTCCAACTGAAATTTAGATCCTTGTGCACCAGGCTCATGCCAGAAAACCGAGTCAAATTTAATCAACCGGACAGACAAAAAAGCTCCGAAACCTGTCACGAAGGTATTTTGTATCCGAATCGAAGTATGAAGAAACTGGAAGAGAAGAAAAAACATCAACATGAGAACTGTTTCAGGAAACCATCAATTAATTCAATCTTACCGAAAAGGACGATACTTGAACAACTTCTTCCACTCGCATCGATTTAATTTCCGGAAGAAGTTTCTTTACGAGGTTCTGCCTAATATTTTCCATAGCTGCTGCTATGCCTATAAATTCATATGAAAGAACTAGGTTAGAGTTGTACGTTTTTAAGCACCGAATGGATTTTTTCGCTGCAGAGCTCAACTACAATTCCACTTTCTATTATTTTGCAAAAGGAATCCACTACATTACAGAAAACGAATATAACTAACCGAAAATTTTTACCTCGCGTAATCATCGAACAAAAACGAAAACAACAAACGGTAGCTGACTGAGCGCAACACGTATGGTGAAAAAGAGAAAAACATCTTGTTGTTTTTTATATATGATAGCAAGAGACAACAAATTTTACAAGACGTGTAACTAACGTGACTCAGGAGACCACTGTCCCGACTTTAGTGGATTCTATCGAATTCCTGTGCTCTCGTAGCAAGTTTGTCTCGGATTTCAGGAGAGATGAAGTGTCCCGAGATTCGGATGAGTTCCCTTTCGAACTTCGTCTAAATTGAGCAATTTCCCTGTGGTTCGGAAAGTCAGTATCCCGAGCAGAATAATTGCAATCTTAGTGTGTGTGTTTTTTCCGAGAAATCAAATGAAAGCTTTTTGGGTCAGCGCACGCTTCGTAAAATAGGGTTATGGCTTAAATTTTTGAAAAATGTAGGGGAATCGAAGGTAAAATGGTCATAACTCCTGCGGTGGCCCAAAAAGCCTTTATATGATTCCTTGGAAAAAATCACAGATTATAGGTCTATTTTTTTCAAAGTTTGTAGTCCAAATCAGTGCTTTTCAAATTTGTTTACAAAATAAAGGGTTTTAAAAGGCACTGTTGTAGTATAAACATTGCGGTCCCTTGCCTAGTAATAGTGAGAGAACAAAACGACAGACGAGAACGGGAATTTAGACTATCTCGAAAGGCATCGAAAAGAACTTGCATGAGAGGCACTATAGATATCTACGTTCGTAAGCTCTCACGGCGTCTGGAACTATGTCCAATCGATTTTCCGGATATTTTCACTAAAGGGAAGTATATTTTCAAAGATTTGGCTCATGTAGACCGGAAGATACTGAATTTCTTCGCGTTTTAAACACTTTATTCCCCGCTGTGCATTGTTTAAGAATGGAAATATCTTAAATAAATTATTGTTCAACAATTTTTTTTATTTAAGTAAATATGAGCCAAAAGATGTAGTTTTTCAGACCCTAATTGTTCTACAGGTAATTTGTTTTTACTTGACTACATAACTTTGTTGAAGATAGGAAAACCAAATTTCATGTGGTTTTCGATATATCGATATCATCAAAATAGAAGTAGCATAGCATAGCATAGCATAGCATAGCATAGCATAGGGTGACTACACACATCTTGCATTGGCTGAGACACGAGATACAACTGATAATCAAGAGCAACGGAAGATGCCAAAATGAGTATCTGGATTCAATATTCATTCCAAGTGCTGCTCTTGAAGATCAGTGTTGTACCATGATGCACATCGTGAGAAGTCAATGTACCTAATCATAGAAAAGATTATCTGAAACAGCAAAAATAACTTTTTAGGTGTAGAGAACTCATACGATCATAAAGCTGTTTCAGAAAGGAATGGGAAAGGAATGTTTATGTGGGAAATCCTACATGGCAAATAGGATTGAAGAAATGTGTATGAACATAATTAAAATAAAATGAAACAATCTCACCAAAGTCCATTGATAGGCGATGAGGGTGTGGCATCCCGAATTTGGTAAAATTCTAACCGGCACCGGTTACTCCTAGTTCAGTGTGTATAAGAAGAGCAGAAACGTGTGGTGCATTTTACGGAGTGAAGTAAACACAGTTTTATAGTTCTACTGCGTAGTGCCGGATATTACATTGGCGATCCTGCCAGGAGAAGTAAGACCGACAGAACCGGTATGTATGTCTGGAAACGTTGCAATATAATTGTTTCATCAAATCAAAACAATTCAGTGAGGCTTTGCATTTTCATTCCACTGAAAAAAAAATAGCATGTAAATTTCACATGAATTTTGAACTGCGATTATGTTGAAATGTTAAGAAAAAAAATAGAAATTTGGTTCTAAATAGTGTAGTAAGTTTGCATTGTAGGTACATACGGAAGTACTATCTTTTGCTGTTTATTGCTTATAAATTTCTTTGCTAAAGAAAACTGAAATAAAGAGAATTAAAAATAATATCCGAACAGTTGTATTAATAAAATTAGTGGGTGATATGATCTGAAATGATTGAACATATTTTTATCATCGCTTTGAGAAAATGTTAATTGATTCCAAAAAAGCCCCTGTAAAAATATTGCTTTTATTTAATTGTTTCTTGAGTAGAGTTCGGCTCATTACCAAGAAGTTTATTTCATTCAAAAATGTTGACCAATCTTTGGAAAAATAATCAAACCTTGAGTAGAGTAAAGCTCCTTGCCAAGGTCATAATAATTGATTTTCCTTCGATATCAAAGGTTGAACATCTTGAGTAGAGTTAAGCTCCTTGCCAAGGCATATGTTCGACAGCTTGAGTAGAGTTCGGCTCATTGCCAAGCGTATTTAAAGAATGAACTGAAAGAATAAAACCTTGAGTAGAGTTAAGCTCCTTGCCAAGGTCACAATCAAAGATTTTTCGTAGATATCAAAAGTTGAAAATCTTGAGTAGAGTTTTAGGCTCCTTGCCAAGAGACATGTTCGACAGCTTGAGTAGAGCTTAGCTCCTTGCCAAGCATATTTTGAAAATGAGAAAAGTCAAACCTTGAGTAGAGTTAAGCTCATTGCAAGTTCACAATTATGTATGTTTTGTAGATATTGGAATTTGAACATCTTGAGTAGAGTCTAGCTCCTTACCAGGATATGTTCAACAGCTTGAGTAGAGTTTAGCTCCTTGCCAAGCATATTTCAATACCTATTTTATCAGTAAACAGAAAAACCTCTGAGTAGAGTTCAGATCATCGAAACAGAAATATATCTGTCAAATCGAGTAAAGTTCAGGTCATAATCAAGTTCATATGTATCGTGAAATATTCAATGTAAACAAACAAAGAACAAACATCTTGAGTAGAGTAAAGCTCCTGGCCAACTATGTTGAAGTCCCTGGGTTAATTCAAGCTCATTGCCAAGGATATGTTCGAATGGACTTAACGTTTTCAATAAGATAAAACAATCAAAATATTAAAACAGTTTTATCTCAGTCACTGTTTACACATTTTGAAGGCATAATTTATTCAGCATGGTGACCAAACAAAAACAGAAAACAAATGGAAAATATTTTCGATGGTAAAACACCGTTTCATGAGAATTTCTCGATTTTTTATCTAGTTATTGTTTGTGTTTAATAATGAAATTCTATTATGTTGTTTCTGAAACTATATTCTCAATCCATGTGGTGCGCAGATTAGCTATAGGGGCAGAGATGCGTTTATTCTTCTACGCCACCAAGATGTTTCGTTTTTCTGACTCGGAAGCTGAGTGTTTTGTGCAGATAGCAGCGGTCCTCGATGTTGGTCCCCCAGATATGCGTGTCAGTAAGATTGTCAATATCTCGCGTCAGTCTAATGCTGACAGCTTGAACAAGGAACAAATTGTTTAACTTGGACCAGAGCCGCCTAGGGCCATCCTTAGGTTGGACAAATGGTAACTGCAATTCTACCTTTTACATTTGTTTAGTGTCTCAGGTCGAATATACTGCATTGTTTTAAAAGATTTTGAGTTCTTGAGTGTTAATCGTCGAAAATGTGTTTAACACTGCAGCTTTACGAACTTGGGTAGTTATAATAGTTGTTTTTTTTTTTATAAACTGTTTTCCAAGATTTTAAGAGTTGTATACAAAGTACTCGCGGGGTAAACGATCGTTATTGAGTTTTTTTTTTTTGCCGATGGGAAGAGTACCGAGGTAGAATTCAGGCTTATAATACAGGCCTTAGACCAAGCCCACCGCAAATTGCTATTTCGGTCGGTATTTTAGATGTTTTGATTGGTTGCGTTTTTATCTACTTACTTGTTTTCGCACCCATTGTTGCGATTCAGGTAGGTATTTGTGTTTGTTTGTTTTCCGATAGCGACGACCGGCTGCGTTGCTACCGGGTTGCTACATAAACGCATCCTGTAACAACCTACTGCTCGAATGCTATTTCTCGAATCAAGTTAGCAACTGTTGGTGCGATGATGGGTTGATAAATATGTTGCTGAATGTACTCGATTCGAGGTTTAGCAACCATTGGTGGGCTTAGTCTTAGAGCTAAAGCATATCATAGGTTAGACCAAGCCCACCGCAAGTTGCTATTTCGATCGTTATTTTAGATGTTTTGATTGGTTGCGTTTTTGTCTACTTACTTATTTTCGCACCCATTGTTGCGATCCAGGTATTTGTGTTTGTTTATTTTCTGATAGCGACTACCGGCTGTGTTGCTACCGGGTTGCTACATAAACGCATCCTGTAACAACCTACTGCTCGAATGCTATTTCTCGAATCAAGTAAGCAACTGTGCGATGATGAGTTGATAAATATGTTGCTGAATGTACTCGATTCGAGGTTTAGCAACCATTGGTGGGCCTGGTCTTAGAGGCTGTTTTCGGTTTTGGAAGTCAATCTGTGATTGCTACAAGTTTGTCACATGAACCAATAGTAAACAAAGAAATTGATGTGTGGTTGATGAATTTATTAATAACTTTGAGTTACATGAGCATACACGTGAGATGGTTGTGTTGTTGTTCTCCTATATCGTGTCAGACCGGATTCTGCTTTTCATCAAAGATTTACATAGATTTGCAAAGAGCTATTTACTAGCTACTACTAACAAACACCAATTTGAAAATTAGAGCACTGATGAAATATTAATTATTAAACCTCGCAGGTCAGTATGACATTCTATTATGATCATTCCGAATTAGAGCTGTGGAAGTACCAGCCCATTAATTTTGCCTTGCGGGGAGGATGTGGCATCCCGAATTTGGTAAAATTCTAACCGGCACCGGTTACTCCTAGTTCAGTGTGTATAAGAAGAGCAGAAACGTGTGGTGCATTTTACGGAGTGAAGTAAACACAGTTTTATAGTTCTACTGCGTAGTGCCGGATATTACAGAGGGAAGGAGGCATCATGGGTTGATTTGTATTTGATGGTCCTGTTGTGCTTATGGTGATCATCCCAGCACCTTCCAGTCGCTGGTGCTTGATAATCCAGCAAGTGCTTATGAATCATTTTTCGGGATTTAAGTGCTTCTTTTCTTCTGCTAATATTTTGTTTAACACAATCGTCATTGCTATCCTTACACAAATTTCGAAAAAGAAGCTCCAAAACAGATAAAAATCATTGTATTTTCACGAAAACAAATGAGAAAATTGCTAGGACGAAAAAAAAAACACGTCCGTCCTCTAGCAGGGCTTGCTGTGACCTCTCTCAAATAGTGAGGATGTATTTGTGAATAAAATAAACATGGCTGAAGGCTGAGATCCGTTAAAAAATTTGATCTTTATTTCGAAGCAACATTTCAAGCCCAGTTCACGGATGTCCTTGGATTTTTTCTGATGATATTTTCAGTTTTTTCAGTATCTAACGGAAACTGACTAAATTTTTGGGTCGATTTCATCAAAATAGTAGTATTTATTAAATTCCTCAAAAACCTTTAAAAAGACATACAAAAACTCAAAAATCTTAGCACTGAGTAGCAGTTAAACTTATCAATCCTGTTTCTTTGCTTTTTAACACATCTTTTGTTGTCGGTGCAAAGGCTGTACAAAGTGATGTTGTTTTAAACGGCTTGATTGAAAATTTTAATTTTCCCCCAGTTTTTTATTTTAAATTTTGTACGTTTATCAACTGGTTGACGATGTTTTACGTCACCAATCTTAATAAACTCAATTGAAATTGATTAAACAACCCGGGCTTCAAATGTACTTTAATGTTAAAAATATTAATAAATAAACAGAATCTATCTCATCCATCTCATCCATCATGATAGATATCAACTATCTACGCTTCTTTTTTCAATCGATTCAAACGTTCGCTCGTTATCATCAATTTGATGAATTTGAAATCCTCCTGTGCTACTACTATAAATGAAAATTGCTGTGCACTTTGTAAGAAAAGCGTCGATCAAAGTCAATTTCAAAACCACATCGTCCAATGTGCTTCATGTTCTTGACTGAGGCTAGACGAAATTTACGCACGTCACAAAATCTGTGCATTGCTACCAATTTCTTCCCGCTTTGTCAATAGAAAGCAAACGAAAACGGAACGTTTGCGTAGGAATTTTGTCATCACCATCGTCCTGGAATGTGATCGATCCAAAGCAAACTAGCAAAGAGTTTTTCAAATTTTGATTGATCCCTTGTTTCGGTTTCATCAATCACGTATCGAACATGTGTGCAACCAATAATAGAAGAAAAGGGTAATCTTGTAGTCCTCCTGTAAGAACAAATGTCGAGTTACTAACTTTGGGATTTTTTTTTCGTTTTTCCCAAGAATTCTTTTTATCTTCCACCACAAACGGTGTTAAGGGCTCAGAAAGTTTGGGGGTGGATGTTTTGATAACACGTTTTGTGGTGTTTAACCTTCGTCACTCAGTTTGTGCCAACTGGCAGCAGCGCCACGGCTTTTCCGACACAATTCTTGGCAGAAGATTGAATGAAGGTTTTACGCTCTCAGCCCACATTGGTGTGTTTCTTTTACGTTTTTTTTTCTTGCTCCGTCCACAGAAGCACATTGCGTTCGATAATCGGGAAGTACTTTTTTCTTTCCGGAGGGGGTCTTTGTGGAACAGTTGAAACTTCAAACCGTGTACGTTTACCGGTAAAGTTTCCGAGCGATTTAAGTGGGTTTTGCTGATTCAGGGCGTAGAAGTAGAAAGGACGAGGAAAAAGGTGCCCTAACAATTTGAAAGCATTGCAAATGAGTTCAAGTTCCAGAATGAGAGAGAAGCGGAAACCAGTTCTGGTCACGATAGTCCTCCATTTAAATGAGCTGCGATAACAACCTCGGAAAGGACTTCCAAATGTCAGCAGCTTGAAGCTCGTGATTTTGGGTGACAGGGAGACTTGGAAAGGCTGACGTTTGAAAGAACCACCCATAATTTCTTTCGCTAAATGATAAGTTAGCAAACCTCATTTAAAACCAAGTAAAAATTTAATTAACTAAATGTCTAATCGAATAAAAGGGTTGATAAGAAAAAAACAGAAGTTTTTTTTTCAAATGCGGTCGTTAAGAGAATAAAAAACTGAAGATGATGTTAAAAATTGAATTAATAAAATCGAGAAAATCAAGAAAATCGAGAAAACAAGTAAATCAATCTGGGCTTGTGATACAAATCAGTTGAGAAGTCAGTTGCTTTCTGAGCCGATGTCCGCGAGCTCAAGTTCAAAAGAAAACATCGAACACAATTGTTCCGGATAAATTTTTCAATAACTGTCTGCCAACTGCAACGTTGATATGAAGTGCAACGAATGCTAAAAGTTTGTAGAATGACTATAATGCCAGAAAAAATCAAAACAATAATCGAAATGAAAAAAAAATTGTGAAAATCAAAAACTCAAGAACATCACAAAATTTAAAAAATAAAATAACGAAAATCTAGCAATTTGAGAAAACAAATCAAGTAAACCAAAAGCATCATAAAAATCAAGAATCAAGAGATCAAGAAAACAAAAAAAAAAACAAAAAAAAAATCATAAAAATCAAGAAAAATTAAGAAAATCGAAAAAAATCGAGAATATCAAAGACATCGAGAAAATTACAAAAATCACGAAAATTATGAAAATAATTTGACTCAATTAATAAAAAAAATCTCAAAAACATGAAATCAATTCCAAAGTTTAACAAAATTGCGAAAAGAAAATCTAGCAATTCACAAAAATAAAAAAAAACATCATGAAAGTCAAAAGAAATTTAAAGAAAAAATTAATTACAAAAAAATTAGATTATTTAAAATAAAAGAATAACAATAATTTTGTTATTTTCTCAAATCACAAAAATAAAAAAAAATTAAAATAAATAAATTAATATTTTCAAGAAAATCAAGAAAATTTAAAAAAATCGGAACTATCATGAAAATTTTCAAAATAAATAGATATCAAGATAATCAAGAAAAGCAAGAAAAAAAGACAACCAAAAATCAAAAAATTAAAAAAGTAATACAATTCCGAAACATTAGGAAAGTTGAGAAAATCAAAAAATCAAAGAAATCAAGAAGTTGCCTTCAACATCAACATCAACATCAATCAAAAATCAACAAAATTTAAATATTTATGCAAATCAAGGAAATGAAAAAAAAAAACAAATCACGAGAATAAAAAAAAAGAATGAAATAGAAAAAAATCAAGAAAATCAAGAGAATCATGATGTTAAAAAAATCATGGAAATCACAGTAAATTTAATCAATAAAATCATGAAATTGAAGAAAATGAAAATAATGATAAAATAAAAAAAAAATAAAAAAACCGAAACATTTAAGCGAATCTAAAAAGTCATGAAAATCAAGAAAATAAAGAAAGTCAAGATAATCAAGAAAGTCACGAACATCAAAAAATCAAAAAATTAAAAAAATCAAGAAAATTTTAAAAATCAAAAAAATTTAAAAAAAAACAGGCAGATCAAGAAAAAAGGAAATCAAGAAAATCAAGGAAATAAAACAAATAGGCTAAATCAAGAAAATCAAGAATACCGAGAAAATCAAGATAATCAAGAATATCACGCAAATGTACAAAATCTAGAGAATCACGAAAGTCCAAAAAATCAAAAAAATCAAGAGAATAATCAAAATTGGAAAAATAAAAAAATCATGAAAATCAAGAAAATCAAAAAATCAAGAAATTCAAGAAAACCAAGAAAGTCAAGAATATCAAGAAAATCAAAAAAATCAGGAAAATCAACAAAATCAATAAAATCAAGAAAATCAAGAAAATCAAGAAAATCAAGAAAATCAAGAAAATCAAGAAAATCAAGAAAATCAAGAAAATCAAGAAAATCAAGAAAATCAAGAAAATCAAGAAAATCAAGAAAATCAAGAAAATCAAGAAAATCAAGAAAATCAAAAAAATCAACAAAATCAAGAAAATCAAGAAAATCAAGAAAATCAAGAAAATCAAGAAAATCAAGAAAATCAAGAAAACCAAGAAAATCAAGAAAATCAAGAAAATAAAGAAAATCAAGAAAATCAAGAAAATCAAGAAAATCAAGAAAATCAAGAAAATCAAGAAAATCAAGAAAATCAAGAAAATCAAGAAAATAAAGAAAATCAAGAAAATCAAGAAAATAAATAAAAATCAAGAAAATCAAGAACATCAAGAAAATCAAGAAAATCAAGAAAATCAAGAAAATCAAGAAAATCAAGAAAATGAAGAAAATCAAGAAAATCAAGAAAATCAAGAAAATCAAGAAAATCAAGAAAATCAAGAAAATCCAGAAAATCAAGAAAATCAAGAAAATCAAGAAAATCAAGAAAATCAAGAAAACCAAGAAAATCAAGAAAATCAAGAAAATAAAGAAAATCAAGAAAATCAAGAAAATCAAAAATAAACAAGAAAATCAAGAAAATCAAGAAAATCAAGAAAATCAAGAAAATCAAGAAAATCAAAAAATCAAGAAAATCAAGAAAATCAAGAAAGTCTAGAAAATCTAGAAAATCAAGAAAATCAAGAAAATCAAGAAAATCAAGAAAATCAAGAAAATCAAGATAATCAAGAAAATCAAGAAAATCAAGAAAATCAAGAAAATCAAGAAAATCAAGAAAATCAAGAAAATCAAGAAAATCAAGAAAATCAAGAAAATCAAGAAAATCAAGAAAATCAAGAAAATCAAGAAAATCAAGAAAATCAAGAAAATCAAGAAAATCAAGAAAATCAAGAAAATCAAGAAAATCAAGAAAATCAAGAAAATCAAGAAAATCAAGAAAATCAAGAAAATCAAGAAATCAAGAAAATCAAGAAAATCAAGAAAATCAAGAAAATCAAGAAAATCAAGAAAATCAAGAAAATCAAGAAAATCAAGAAAATCAAGAAAATCGAGAAAATCAAGAAAATAAAGAAAATCATGAAACTCAAGGAAATCAAGAAAATCTAGGAAATCAAGAAAAAAAATTTTGAAAATTTTGGAATTAAACAGTCGAA